>NW_020685778.1:2357-3286 GCF_002925995.2 Terrapene triunguis
CTGAGTCTTCATTTATTCACTCTGATTTAAGGTTTCGCGTGCCAGTAATGCATTTTAATGTTTTTAGAAGGTCTCTTTCTATAAGTCTGTAATATATAACTAAACTATTGTTGTATGTTAAAGTAAATAAGGTTTTTAAAATGTTTAAGAAGCTTCATTTAAAATTAAATTAAAATGCAGAGCCCCCCGGACTGGTGGCCAGGACCCAGACAGCGTGAGTGCCACTGAAAATCAGCTTGTGTGCCGCCTTTGGCACGTGTGCCGGTAGGTTGCCTATCCCTGGTCTAGAGTCTGAGGTCAACACCCATCACCGAAGCGTCTGGCACCTCCCAGGTGTTTAACAAACAAGAATAGCAACAATTGGTGCCTCGGCCTCCCTGCCTTCCCAGCCCCCGCAAGGGCGTGCTCCATAATTTGTAGTTGTTGGTTTGATGGTTTTGTGTTTGTCTGTGTGTCTGGATGTGTAAGTGGACGTGTTGTGTGGGTATTGTGTGCTGGCTGTGTGCGTTGTGTGGGCTGTGCCTGGGTGAGTAGATGGGTTGTGCGGCTGTTGTCATGTTGGCTGTGTGGGTCTGTGCTGTGTGTGTGTGTTTACATAGATGTGTGGGATGTATTGTCTGAGGGTCTGTCTGTGTAGTGGGAGGGGGGGTGTTTCTGTGCATGTGTGTACATGGATGTGTTGTGTATGAGGTGTGTTGTGTGCTTTGTGCCTGTGATGAACTCATGAAGCTCACTGAGTTAAGGTTTGCAATTTGCCCTGGGTGCAGAGACACTGCCTGCTCTCCAGTGGCATGGAGTTCCAGAGGCTGGGCCCAGCTCCCAGGACAGTTCTGGCTTCTGCGCTCCCTACTGTTCTCTAGGGCTGGATGGCTCCTGCGCTCCCTACTGTTCTCTAGGGCTGGATGGCTCCTGCACTCTCTACTGTTCTC
>NW_020685779.1:0-2239 GCF_002925995.2 Terrapene triunguis
GTCCCGTCCGCCCCGGGAGTGGTGACGCCCGGAGAGTCCCTCACAGTGACTTGTACCGTGTCGGGGGACTCCATCGCTACCCGCGCCTGGTGGAACTGGGTGCGCGAACTCCCCGGCCGAGGGCTGCAATGGGTCGGGCGCATCCATTTCTCCGGGAGCACGAACTACGCCCCCGACCTGCAAACCCGAGCGAACATCGCCAAAGATGATGCCAAGAATGAGTATTACCTGCAGCTCCGCTCGCTGACCGCTGCGGACACCGCCACCTATTACTGCACCAGGTGGGACCCACAGTGATACGCGCCATGACAAGATCCCAGGAGGGGAGAGTGTCCCTGAATGAGGCGGCTATGTCTCTTCCCTGTTACAATCTTTCTGCCCTCTCCCAAGGCGCCTGAGATCTTTCCCCTTTGCGCTACCAGACAAATCAGAATCCTGAGTTTCGCCTGATGAAAAGAGCCAGGCCCCAGAGAGATCCCCACCTGCAACCAGAATTAATTTATCAGCTAGTTGATTCTCCCATGTTCCGCTGCAGGGCAGCAGCACCTCGATCTGTTTCCTCCATTTAGCCCAGAACCAGCCCCCTGCCAGCCCCTTTCATCTTCCATCTCCGCTGGGTGAAACCCGCATGCAAATCCCTGTCCAGGGGGCAGGGCCAGCTCTGGCTTTTTTGCCGCCCCAGGCAAAAAAGCCACCCGCCGCCCCCCCCCACCCCCGGCGGGGAGCGTGGCAGGGGAGGGCAGCGAGCCCAGTCGCGGCCCCGGTCTGAGGCTGGAGAGCTGCGCCACCCCCCTCCAGGTGCCGCCCCAAGCACATGCTTGGTGGGCTGGTGCCTGGAGCTGGCCCTGCCAGGGGGTTCCTGTTTAAATACAGACCCCTGGTTCTAGGCAGGACCGGCTCCAGGCATCAGCAGCCGCCAAAGCCCCGGTCGCGGCTTTTTTTTTTCTTTCTCTTCGCCGCTTGTGGCGGCAAAAAAGCTGGAGCCGGCCCTGGTTCTAGGTGCCTCAGTCACTCCCCAGACACTGAACTGCCCGTTCCCGACTGCTGGGGAGTCTGTTCATCAATTCAGACCATCATGGACTTGTTCTTCACCGTCCTTTTCCTCTTAGCCACCCATTCCTGTGAGTGTCTGTGGGAGGGGGTAGGAAAAGTTCTACTTCGCTTGTACTGGAGGCAGAGATGCCCAGATCCAGCTGGTCCAGTCTGGCCCAGGAGCAGAGAAGCCCGGAGAGACCCTCAGCCTGACCTGCACCGTCTCGGGTCAGTCCATCACTAGTGGTCACGGCTGGCACTGGGTCCAGCAGCCCCCCGGGAAAGGGCTGGAGTGGCTGGGGCAGGGATATTACAGCAGTTCCACCTGGCAGACTATGGCTCATCTTTCCAGAGCCGAATCACCATCTACCCTGATTCCTCCAAAAACCAGTTCTCCCTGCAGCTCCGCTCCCTGGCAGGTGTAGACACCGCCACCTATTACTGCACCAGGCAGACACAGTGATACAGAGCAAAGCAGGGACCCGTGCAAATAAATGGAACATGGATTCTGACCAGACTTTCAGGCCTCTTCCTTGCTGTAATTTATCTGTCTAGAGGAAGGGAAACAAACACAAGAAATTTGCACTAGTTGGAAATGAAGGGACATCTTCTTCCCCTTTCCACTCCCTCCTCTCCCCAAATAGACTCCTTCTGTGCTAAACATTCCTGAGAATCTTGGCACGGTGATTTTAAAGAATCAACAGCTGTCGCTCCCTGGGGACTAGTCTACAAAAATCAATTACTCCGAATTAATATAAATCAGTTTAGTTAAATGGGTGCCACTTTTGTGTGTGCACTTTCTTATTTCAGTTTCAAATTCATTCCAGCGGTTCAGCTTGGGAGCCAGGAAAAATGCTGGAAGCAAAGTTTATAACCAATGCGTAAGAGTGTCCACATACAGAAAGTCGAAACGGTTAATCTCAATGGGATTGGAATCACATTGTTACTTACATCATCATCCCTGTGAGTGTAGAAAGTGCGCGCACACACACACACACACACAGACACACACACACCAGATCTCATTCCTTCCAGTAGGGGGAGCAGTGATACAAGCAGAGAGAGCGAGGGAGAGTGAGAATGCTCTTGTATTCCGAAACTCTGTAAAGGAACAAATTAGTTTTTTTCTCTCTCATAGAAACATGATTAGATCTCAGACAAGACTTGAGGTCCAGCTAATCCGGTATCCTACTCCAACGGTAGCTGA
>NW_020685780.1:0-1627 GCF_002925995.2 Terrapene triunguis
ACATTTTATCTCTGAAGCAGATGACTTCTCAAAAATTGTAGACCAGTTCTATCAGGAACAATTAGTGAGTTGCCTGGCCAACAGTCTAATTTTAAATCATATCATAGAATCATAGGGTTGGAAGGGACCTCAGGAGGTCATCTAGACCAACCCCGTGCTTAAAGCAGGACCAATCCCCAGACAGATTTTTGCCCCTGATCCCTAAATGGCTCCTTCAAGGATTGAACTCACAACCCTGAGTTCAACAGGCCAATGTTCAAACCACTGAGCTATCCCTCCCCCCGAAAGGATGTAAGGAATGTGTTTCTGCTTGGTTTCAAGCCAGGGACCTTTCACGTGCTAGGCAAACATGATAACCGCTATACCACAGAAACCCACCTATAACTATAACTGAAAAAAATCTTTTTTGTAACTGAGGCGGGATGTCTGTTATGTTCCTTTTTGAAACATTAACTAATAATTATGATCTGTTTCTGCCAGTATGGGAAATCTTTTGCATGCAAAAACTAATGCCAAAGCTTCTTTTTCTATCTGAGCATACTGCCATTCCGTTTTTGATAGAGCTCTAGATGAAGAAGCAACTGGTTTCCATAGATCACCATACTTTTGTAATAGGCCTTGTTTGGATGCGTCTGAAGACAATTTTATAAGTCTGTTACTATCAAATAGTATTAATACAGGAGCTGTTTTTATGAGTTGCTTAAGCTGCTTAAATTCTTGTTCATGTTGATGTTCCATTTTCATTGATTATTTTTACAACGTAAAGCTCTTACATTTTTTTTCTGATAGGTTAGGTATGTATTTTCCTAGAAAAGTAATCATTCCCCAAAATTTCTGTAATGACTCCTTATCTTTTGGATAAGCAATATTCTCAATGGCTTATATTTGTTATAAGCCATCTGTAATTCTTGACTGGTCAATTTTTCTCCTAGAAATATTAATCCTTGCACTCTAAATTGACATTTATTTTGTTAAGTTTCACTCCTGCTTCTAGATAATGCTTTAGTTAATCTTATACCACACTCTTCTAAAGTTCTTACCCATTTTATTATATTGTCTTTTTACACTTTTGTGCCATCTACATTTTCAAAAATCTTTCTCCTCAGAGATATTCTGTGGTATCTGAGTGCCTGGCTGTGGATAACAGATTTCTTGGTATATTTGGGGTGGTTACTAGATCTGTGACAGTAGGAGTTGTCTATAGGGCACCATTGTTGAAGCTGTTCATGGCATCCAGGAAATTGATGCAGGTGTGGGAGTGTTCAAGAACCGCCACCCACCCATCAAACTCAATCTAGAAGTTGTGGTGGAAATGCACCGCTACAGGCTGGGGACTATACACAAATGCAAGAAGCCTGGGAAACAAGCAGGGAGAACTGGAAGTCCTGGCACAGTCAGGGAACTATGATGCGATTGGAATAACAGAGACTTGGTGGGATAACTCACATGACTGGAGTACTGTCATGGATGGATATAAACTGTTCAGGAAGGACAGGCAGGGCAGAAAAGGTGGGGGAGTTGCGTTGTATGTAAGAGAGGAGTATGACTGCTCAGAGCTCCGGTATGAAACTGCAGAAAAACCTGAGAGTCTCTGGATAAAGTTGAGAAGTGTGAGCAACAAGGGTGA
>NW_020685781.1:0-1886 GCF_002925995.2 Terrapene triunguis
GCACAGGTTCTGTGCCAGAGCATCCACAGCTACGTGACGGCCTGCCAAGAGGCTGGGGCCCCCATCCAGCCCTGGAGAAACACCTCCTTCTGCTGTAAGTGTGCTGATAGTGTAGTAGCTGTGAGACGCACTGGGGAAGGGAGGGAGTCAGTGTTACTGGGCATCTCGTTCCAGGCCTCTGGGCTTCTTCTGGAACTCTTCTGGGTGGGAACCAACAATCTCATGTTTCCATCTAAAGGTACCCTGTTCCTCTCCTCCCTGTCCTGCTCTCCTCTCCTTCATGTCTGTCCCTCTAGGCCGTTGTGTGAGATCTTTCCAGACATCATTTATTTCTCTCTCTATTTAAGCTGTGAGCTGCCCAGTCAACAGCCACTATGAGGTCTGCGCTGACCTATGTACCACCACCTGCTCTGCAGAAATCATGGACTGCCCGGAGACCTGTGCTGAAGGCTGCCAGTGTGACGATGGCTTCTTCTTCGATGGCCAGGGCTGTGTGACTCCAGAAAGCTGTGGGTGCTTCGAGCGTGGGAGATATTACAAGGTACCTCCTCCTGTTGGAGCTTCTGGATCTGATCTAATTTTTGCTCTGTCCATATCTTAATCCCTACACTAGTCAAGAATATAGGGTTGCTACACTGCATCAGAGCATTGGTCCATCAAGGCTGGTTTCCCTCTCTGATAGTATCTAATGCTCAAAATGCCAAAAAAGGCCAGAAGATTTTATGCCCTGTGCCTGTTGAGGAGAAACTGAGGCAGAGATAGGTGCAATGATTTGCTCAAGGCCACCTAGTGAGTGAGTAGCAGATGGGAGGTTAAAACCTAAGAATTGTTCCTGGCTTTAAGCCCAGTCCTCACCCCATTACACAGCCTTTCTCTCTAAAGGCAAGAGGAAATAATATTATGACACAATGGACATTTTTATAGATACATAGATTCTAAGGCCTGAAGGGTCCATTGTGATCATCTAGTCTGCCCTCCTGTATAACCCAGGCCAGAGAGCTGCCCCAATATCATTCCGAGAGCACATCTGTTAGAAAAACACATCCACAGCTCTGGGTTTAGCGCTGTCAAAAATTATTTTAAATAGTCATTTCCAGTTACATTCTGTTATTTTCTGTTTTCCAAACGTTCCATCAGCCCAATGAGACGGTCCTGACGAACGAGTGCCAGCAAAGCTGCACCTGTGTTCCTGCTCGAGGGGTGACTTGTAAAGCCCACGGCTGCTCCCGAGAAGAAATCTGCCAGATTAGAGATGGCGTCAGAGCCTGCATCAGCAAAGGTACAGGACAGTCATTGTTTGAAACATGCCCTGAAGGGTTATTGTACAGGCAGCGAGTAAGCAGCTGTGGTTATGTCTCCTGACCCTTCTCACTCTCTCTCCTCCTTCATTTAGCCTGGAACTCTGACCCCTAATAGTACAGAATTTCGACTGGAAAGATGGGAAGACTTGTTGGGTCTCTCCAGCAGAGTCGGGTGGGCAACTGTCAGGGAGCTGAGCACACTCCGTGATTCTCTCCCCGGGCACAGCCTGGGGGCTGCTATAAACAGAACACCCTGGCTACATACAGTCCTATAGAGACCATCAGTCAGCTGGGCAGTGTCAGAGCCCATCACCTCCCAGCCACTCTCCTTGCCTGCTCCACGCTAGAGGTCTGCTTGGGCCTAATATTTGAGGAGCCCAAGCCCGAGAAGGTCAGGTCATTTTCTGATGCAGCCTGACTCTTCCATGAAACCGAATAAGCGCCACGGCCACCTCCCGCCCATGGGGTTGGCACGGCGGTGGCTATGTTCCCTGTTCCTGCCATCCCAATTTTCACAGCCCCCTCAGCCACCTGTCTGCTCTCATATATAACTGATTAGTCTGGTGTTTCTTGTCTTTCTATTGT
>NW_020685782.1:0-1191 GCF_002925995.2 Terrapene triunguis
CTCAGGTCCCTCTTGTTCTCTTTTAAGACCAAGTAAATAAGTCATAACCAGTCATATGTTCGACAAAATTTGCTGCTTCTCTGCATTAATTCTCTCTGAGAAATTCATGATTCTCTCTAACATTCGAGTTCTCCTAAAATGCTTGCTGAATAATTACTATGAACTGTTGCTGGTCTGGAACTCATTTGAGAGGACTTTATTCAGGTCATTCAATGTATGAAATTCAAGATCCGATGGTTAGTTTGAAAGTCAGGGCTCTTGGGTCCTATTCCCAGCTCTGCCACTGACTGGCTGTGTGACCTAAGACAAGTCAATTCTCCTTTCTCAGCCTTAGCTTCTCCCTCTTTCAAGTAGGGATAACAATCCGCTCCTACGTACCTCACGGTGGGTGGAGGATGGGGATCCATTGGAGAGTGTCACTAGGAGCAGTGCATAAGATGAGGTGTTCTATCATCTTATGCACTTATGTAACTACGATACCCACACAAGGAAATAAAGAAACAAATCAGCAGAGCCAGACGTGTACCCAGAAGCCTCCTGCTACAAGACAGGCCCAAAAAAGAAACCAACAGAACTCCACAGGCCATCACCTACAGTCCTCAGCTTAAACCTCTCCAACGCATCATCAGTGATCTACAACCCATCCTGGATAATGATCCCTCACTTTCACAGACCTTGGGAGGCTGGCCAGTTCTCGCCCACAGACAACCTGCCAACCTTAAGCATATTCTCACCAGCAACCACGCACCACACCATAACAACTCTAACTCAGAAACCAACCCATGCAACAAACCTCGATGCCAACTCTGCCCACATATCTACACCAGCAACACCATCACAGGACCTAACCAGATCAGCTACAACATCACCGGCTCATTCACCTGCACGTCCGCCAATGTTATATATGCCATTATGTGCCAGCAGTGCCCCTCTGCTATGTACATTGGCCAAACTGGACAGTCACTACGCAAGAGGATAAATGGATACAAATCAGATATCAGGAATGGCAATATACAAAAACCTGTAGGAGAACACTTCAACCTCCCTGGCCACACAATAGCAGATGTAAAGGTAGCCATCTTACAGCAAAAAAACTTCAGGACCAGACTCCAAAGAGAAACTGCTGAGCTCCAGTTCATTTGCAAATTTGACACCATCAGATCAGGATTAAACAAAGACTGTGAATGGCTA
>NW_020685783.1:0-7761 GCF_002925995.2 Terrapene triunguis
ATCTCGAGACCCATTACATGGTGAAAAAATAAAGAAAGAACACATTAGAAAGCTGGAAAAGTTGTTCACTGGGTAAAAAAAAAAACAAATTCAGAGTTGATTAAGATACTCCCTAAAGAAGACAGATTATTGTCATCCTGACCTTTAAAACTGGTCAGGATATATCAATGGGAGGTTTTTTTAGAAGAGTATTCTTTGAATTTTCTCATTTATAGTCTCTTGCTTTCCCCCCGCCCCCCATACAGGCTGGCTTACAGCCAGTTCATTTCATGGAGTTGCTTCTACATATGTTCTGCTACAGCTGCATTTTTCTAAACTGCCCAATCTCACACTGTTCCTGCATCCCTTTGGATGACAAATGATGCCCCTGCTGCTTAGACCAAGGGAGATCTAATTACGCTCTGAGCATAGGACAACCGAGCCAACACTGTGCTCTAGTTTGTGTGTGTCCTTAAGTTGAAATTGACTGCACTTGTTTATTGGAGCCTAGTTCCCTCTTTCACTACTTACAACATTAACTACTGACCTTAATTGTAACATTCATGGAGGCAGAATGGCTCAGCAGTTGGCATCAGTATTTTATCAGCAATTATTTATTTATAGTTGCCTTTTAATATATTTAAACCCTTTAGACTATAAAGAAATTCAATTAGCAGTATTAATGCTTCTGGTGTCTAGTAAAATGTGGTTTTATTAGATATGGGAAGGGAAGCTTGTACTTCGCTAGGTGACTCATTCTCCAGCGGAATGTTCTGCCTGCATGGGGAGTGTGGCAGGGAAGAGGGGAAGTGGCCAAAGGGTCCCTGTGCATTGCTGATCCCCTGCTGCTGTAATGGTCCCCAGGGTCCACTGCCAGGTAGTCAAGGTTAAAGCAGACTTCAGGATGCTCAGTTGTGCTAGTGACTAGCTAGCAGCTGGTGGCCCCCAGGGGAAAGTAAAGGCAGCTTAACGACACCTTTGCACACAGCTCTGTCTCTGCACAGAGCACAGTGTGGCTTCGGTGGTGAGCCAAACCCCGTATTATATTGAGGAAATTTCAGACAGCATTGTCATTGTCATCTTCACTTATATTCCTGGTTCTTCTGAATCTAATACATTTGGAGAGCTCCCGTCAGTGTCCCAGAAATGTATCTACTGTAGCTTTCCAATATGGACACCTTATTGGCTAGACTGTGAGCAGCCCTGTAAAGGGACCCAACCAGCAAGAGGGGGCACCAAAACCTTCTCTCTGTGTCTTTCCAACCCTATCCACGTTTTGCTGTTGTGCAGGAGTTAGTCATAATTTCCAGGCTTTAGTTCCTGGCTCACCTAGATTGCTCCAAGATAGCAAGGACTCCTGCAGTAGCCTTTCCAGATGGCACAGGTAAGGCAGGAAGAAGACAGGGCTTGGTATGGGAGAGCACACAACTCACCTACCCCTTCAGAGTTATAGCAGCAGTTAGCCTAGCCTGTGCACCTCTCTCTCTCTGGCAATCCTAGATGCATTGTGCAGGCCGGATCCATACAGCCTTCCAAAGCTCTTGCTGGAGCTATGTGCCATCCCTCACTACCCCGGGCAGTTGGTCGGCAGTCATAACCTTGCCTTATGGAACGATCCTAATTTGTTATTAGCTAATCAGCCTCCAGGATAGTGGTGGTCAAAACCAGACCAAGTGGGGAGAGTGAGTTCCAGAGTTCAGGGCATTCTCTGCAAGGGATCCCTGAAATTTGGAATTCACTCTCCCACCCTGGTTGCAAAATGGTTCGAATCTGTTCACCTTCAGCGCGTGCTGCAAAGCTCCTTTATTTTCCCTGGCTTTTGGGTTGGGAGGTGTTAGCTGAGCCCTGAGATGGGGGCCTGGAGGATTGGGATATTTGCCTGGAGTGACCCTCCAGCCCCTTCTTGGCTTCAGAGAGGTCGTTGCAATGCTAGCCTTGTGGTTGTATCAAAGGCATTTATAGTCCCAGATTGGCACTTTTAAATGTTTTGAATAAATCCAAATACGTAACTAAAATGGATTTTTAGATCTGATTATATTTTGTGAAGTTTTATGAAGCAAAATAACAGATTTCCCTCAAACTGAAAGCTGATCTCTTGCACCAATTAATATATTTGGTGACATTCCATTGCCACATCTTGTTTCCCAAAGGGTCCTGCCCCAGGTCTAGGCATCATGCCAATAGTAAGTATGGGTCAGACCATCAATTTTTTGGCAGAACTTGTTTATTTCACTGGGGGATTTCTGCTTAAAATATATTAGCCCACTCTGACCCTGGTGAGATCTGTCATCTGCCTCACTTTCACACCAGATTGAAATGTATTTTGTATATGCAGTTTGCAGTGTTGTTGTAGCTGTGTCGGTTACCCACCTTGTCCCATTTATATATGTAATTTATGTACGGCCATTAATGTGCGTATTTATTCTTATTATACCAGTTCAGCAATACAGTACATTTATCCAGGATATCTTTGCCCCATTTGAAATCTAATCATTGCCATGAGAGTCGCTGGTTATTATAATCCATTTATAGAAATTAAAGTGTGGTTTTACTCTGAAAAGAGACTCTGTAGAAATGACATTGTCTCAATGATTTCCTGGGCAAATTTGCTCAGTAAATAGATGTTGTTTTCCAACTGCCAGCCCAGCAAAATCAACCTGGGAACTGAAAGTCAAGGTTTGTTCTTGCTGGCTCATAAACCAACATTAATAATAAAGACTGTGCATGCCACATTCCACCCTCAGTTACCCCTGTACAAAAGACATTGTCTTCAAGAATGCACTAGAATAGAGTTAATAGTTCTTCCTGCAATGCCCAAGCCAGAAGAAATTCCAGTTCCCTCTTCCAGTGCTCTGTTGGCTCTGCAGGGGTAGCAGGAAGAAAAGGGAGGAAAATCATACTTTTTTCATTAACTAACAGAAGATAGGACTGCAAATACACACAAGGATCTGATCTGTTGAGTAAAATAGTTCCATTTTTACCCAGTTGCTTGTCAGAGTAGGAGCAGAAAGAAGACCTATTGTTAGATCATGTAGTCTCTCCAAAGAGCTAGTGTAGAATTGGTTCTCACTGTATATTCTCCAGTGCCTTGCCCACTCCAGTATTAAACGTTCCAAACAATGGAGCAGCTAGACCACCTCAAGCTGTGATCTCAGAAACCAAAGCAAAACAGTGGGAGACCATCAAGGAATGTCCCCAGGTGCTATCTTTGCTAGAGGAGGGCTAATCACTAGTATACATTTCTTTCATTTCAGAGTTAAAATCTAGTAAGGCTGCCATTTGCTTTCAAAATCCTATTATTCGAAGGTTTAAGCTGGAACATTAGTTGGATAGAAGAACTCCAGGGAAAGCCCAGGTGCGGTAGGAAGTGTTGATGTTTAAGGAAGTGTCACTCTTCCCTCCAAAACAATGCACTAGAATTACTATGAGCTATAAACAAAAAGATTCTAATCACTTGTGGTCATCCAAGATCCCATGGCAAGAATAGGAATGCGACTGTTCTTGTCCTACTCAAATTATACCTTCTGTAGCTGTTGTTTATATATTACTTGAGCAATACAGAACACATATTAGTCAGACCTTGTACAGAACAAAACAGGCAGATAAAGGAGGGTAATGTAATTAATACAAATCACTAGGGTTTTATGGAAGCTAGATCCTGTTAAACTAACTGGTTATATTTTTGGATGAGATTACAAATTGGGTTGATAAAGGCAATAATGTTGACATAATACACTTAGACTTCTTTAAGGCAATTGACTTGGTACGACACAATATTTTGATTAAAAAAACTAGAATATAAAATTAATATGGCACATATTGGATGAATAAAAAACTGGCTAACTGATAGGTCTCAAAATGTAACTGTAAACAGGGAATCTTCATCAAGTAAGTCTGTTTCCAGGTGGGTCCTCCAGGGATCAGTTCTCAGCCTTACGCTATTTAACATCTTTATCAATGATCTGGACGAACACACAAAATCATCACTGATAAAATTTGCAGATGATGTAAAAATGGGGGGAATGGTAAATAATGAAGAGGATAGGTCACCGATACAGAGTGACCTAGATCACTTGGTAAACTGAGTGTAAGCAAACAATATGTGTTTGAATAGAACTAAATGTAAATGTATACATCCGGGAACAAAGAATGTTGGCCACACTTACAGAATGGAGGACTGTAGCCTAGGAAGTACTGACTCTAAGAAGAGTTTTGGGGGTTGTGATGAATAATCAGCTGAGCAAGAGTTCCATTGTGACACAATGGCCAAAAGAGCCAACAAGATCCTGGAACACACAAACAGGGGAATCTCGAGCAGGAGCAGAGAGGTTATTTCAGCCCTGTATTTGGCACCGGTGTGACAGCTGCTATAACACTATGTCCAGTTCTGATGCCCACAATTCAAGAAGGATGTTGATAAATTGGAGAGGGTTCAGAGAGGAGCCCCAAGAATGATAAAAGGATTAGAAAAAGATCTATTTAATTTAACAAAGAGAAGGTTAAGGGGTAACCTGATCACAGTCTAAAAGTACCTACGTGGGGAACAAATAGTTGATAATGGGTTCTTCAGTCTAACAGAGAATGTTATAACCTGATCCAATGGCTGGAAGTTGAAGTTAGATAAATTCAGACTGGAAATAAGGCATAATTTTTTTATCGGAGAGAGTAATTAACCATTGGAACCATTTAAATCAAGATGGGATGTTTTTCTAAAAAATATGCTCTAAGAATTATTTTGAGGAAGTTTTATGGCCCACATCATACCAGAGGTAGATTTCACTGGTCCCTTCTGGCCCTGGAATCTATGAATCTTTGAAACCTTGCCCTCAAGGTTTCAAACCTTCCAACATCTGTAACACACAAGGCAGGAGTTCTGTAAACAGCCTCCTTCACTCTACAACCATGGTTCATCCCCAAAACAGATCCATCCTATGCACTTGTTGAGGAAGGGAACCTGTGGAAAAATCCAATGTGATCTTGTAATTAAAGACCATATCATGACATATGCATACAAGGGGCAGATGGGCATTAGAAGTTAGAAAATTCCAGAATTAAGGTTACTGTGCAACTTTGGAATCATAGAATACCAGGGTTGGAAGGGACCTCAGGAGGTCATCTAGTCCAACCCCCTGCTCAAAGCAGGACCAATCCCCAACTAAATCATCCCAGCCAGGGTTTTGTCAAGCCTGACAAAGTGCATGAGTGCATGATTTTGCAACCTTAGTGTTCTTTTAACGTGTGTGTGTGTGTGTGTGTGATTTCTTGTTGTTGTTGTTTTTAAATATCAAACTGAAAACACAGAAATTCTCTCATGTCATATCATATTGATACACACATAGTGGGTCATCAGCAGGGATGGAACCCATTGATCCATCACACAGACCTCTGTCATTTGAGCTACTTGAGTAACTGATGGCAACAGTACATTGAGACAAATAGACACAAAGGAACATAATTGTCCAATTGCTGTGAAGGAGCACAATGAAAGATTTTGAAACAAGAGAGTGACCAAAAGACAATCACTTTTGGTCTAGTATGTTGGGGAAAAAATGAAAAAAACAAGCATTAAAGCATGTTTCATGTGAAAACAGCATAGTATAAAGGAAAACCAGCTGGATGGATTAGCTGCTTGTTTATTAGAATCAACACATTTTGTTAAGGGGAGCCATGTTAGCGGTTATTTTTATTTGTTTGTTTCATATTAGTATGTTTTTACAAGAGAAGACTATCCGAGGCTTTACCAAATCAATCACTCAGTGAGGAAATGGGACCAGATTGATTCTCAGGTATTAGAGCTATATGGACTCTCACTTACGTCAGAGAAGCGATGCCAGTTTACTCCAGCTGAGGAACTGACTATGGTAGTAGCAAGCAAGAAGCACAGACAGGGGTTAACTATTGTGGATTCTCAAATACAGGAAGGCACATAATGGCTAATATAGGAAAGACTAAAATCATATTCCTTTGTGTCATTAGTTGTTCCTCAAAATATCTGAGCTGTCATTTAAACCAACATAGAGTATGCTTAGTTAACACTGTAGTGCTGGTTGAATTTTTCATTGAAAAAAATGATCCTTTTTAAAAAACACAACATTTTTTCATAACAAACTCTAAATGTTACAGAAAATTTGTTTTCTGTGACATTTTCCCAATTTTTGCTGTAATTTTTACTAAAATTGTTTTAATTTTTTTTCATTTACCAAAAATATATAGTTTGCTTCCTGAAAGTGGGGGTTTTGATAAATGAAATATTTCAACAACTATTTTGATTAAAAAAAAAAAGTTAGGTAGAGAACTAACATGGAAAATTTAGCAAAAAATTGGAAAATTGGTCCACACCAAACTTAGTGAAACTGAACAAACTTTGAAATTTCAAAACTATTTGCAAAGTTGTTTCATGCTTTTTGAGCAGCTCTGTAACACTGTTTTAACTAAGAACAGAATTTGGCCTCTGGACTCTAGGGCAATTCTACCACATATGTTTAAAAATCATAATCAAGGCAAATCCTAAAGATATGTGGCTTCCGCACAGATCAAGCACCACCTGAGTTGATCTCTAGCCAGGTCCTTAAGACAGTCTGGTTGGACATTCACTCTATGTCCATCATTGGCAATCTTGTTAGGTCACTGAAACTTTTGCAATCGTGTGATTACCAGCCATACAGCAGCATTCCTTGGCAAACACATTTTGTAATTTGTGTGTCTTCCATCCTAATAATATGTAAAAAAAAATCATGGAGCAGGTCCTCAAGGAATCAATTATGAAACACTTAGAGGAGAGGAAAGTGATCAGGAACAGTCAGCATGGATTCACCAAGGGGAAGTCGTGCCTGACTAACCTAATTGCCTTCTATGATGAGATAACTGGGTCTGTGGATGAGGGGAAAGCAGTGGATGTGTTATTCCTTGACTTTAGCAAAGCTTTTGATACGGTCTCCCACAGTATTCTTGCCGGCAAGTTAAAGAAGTATGGGCTGGATGAATGGACTGTAAGGTGGATAGAAAGCTGGCTAGATCATCGGGCTCAACGGGTAGTGATCAATGGCTCCATGTCTAGTTGGCAGCCGGTTTCAAGCGGAGTGCCCCAAGGGTCGGTCCTGGGGCCGGTTTTGTTTAATATCTTTATTAATGATCTGGAGGATGGTGTGGACTGCACTCTCAGCAAGTTTGCAGATGACACTAAACTGGGAGGCGTGGTAGATACACTAGAGGGTAGGGATCGGATACAGAGGGACCTAGACAAATTAGAGGATTGGGCCAAAAAAAACCTGATGAGGTTCAATAAGGACAAGTGCAGAGTCCTGCACTTAGGACGGAAGAATCCCATGCACTGCTACAGACTAGGGACCGAATGGCTAGGAAGCAGTTCTGCAGAAAAGGACCTAGGGGTCACAGTGGACGAGAAGCTGGATATGAGTCAACAGTGTGCTCTTGTTGCCAAGAAGGCTAACGGCATTTTGGGCTGTATAAGTAGGGGCATTGCCAGCAGATCGAGGAACGTGATCATTCCCCTTTATTCGACATTGGTGAGGCCTCATCTGGAGTACTGTGTCCAGTTTTGGGCCCCACACTACAAGAAGGATGTGGAAAAATTGGAAAGAGTCCAGCGGAGGGCAACAAAAATGATTAGGGGTCTGGAGCACATGACTTATGAGGAGAGGTTGAGGGAACTGGGATTGTTTAGTCTCCAAAAGAGAAGAATGAGGGGGGATTTGATAGCTGCTTTCAACTACCTGAGGGGGGGTTCCAAAGAGGATGGAGCTCGGCTGTTCTCAGTGGTGG
>NW_020685784.1:0-3874 GCF_002925995.2 Terrapene triunguis
GGTTGTACCATATGACTGGAGAATTGCTAACATAGTTCCTATCTTTAAGGAAGGGGAAAAAAGTGATCCGGGCAACTACAGGCCTGTTAGTTTGACATATGTAGTATGCAAGGTCTTGGAAAAAATTTTGAAGGAGAAAGTAGTTAAGGACATTGAGGTCAACGGTAATTGGGACAAATTACAACATGGTTTTACAAAAGGTAGATCGTGCCAAACCAACCTGATCTCCTTCTTTGAGAAGGTAACAGATTTTTTTAGACAAAGGAAAAGCAGTGGATCTAATTTACCTGGATTTCAGTAAGGCATTTGATATGGTTCCACATGGGGAATTATTAGTTAAATTGGAAAATATGGGGATCAATATTAAAATTGAAAGGTGGATAAGGAACTGGTTAAAGGGGAGACTACAAAGGGTCATGCGGAACGGTGAACTGTCAGGCTGGAGGGAGGTTACTAGTGGAGTTCCTCAGGGATCGGTTTTGGGACCAATCTTATTTAATCTTTTTATTACTGACCTTGGCACAGAAAGTGGGAGTGTGCTAATAAAGTTTGCAGAAGACACAAAGCTGGGAGGTATTGCCAATACAGAGAAGGACCGGGATATCATACAGGAAGATCTGGATGACCTTGTAAACTGGAGTAATAGTACTAAGATGAAATTTAATATTGAAAAGTGCAAGGTCATGCATTTAGGGATTAATAACAAGAATTTTTGTTATAAGCTGGGGACTCATCAGTTGGAACTAACAGAGGAGGAGAAGGACCTCGGAGTATTGGTTGATCACATGATGACTATGAGCCACCAATGTGATATAGCTGTGAAAAAAGCTAATGCGGTCTTGGGATGCATCAGGCGAGATATTTCCAGTAGAGATAAGGAGGTGTTAGTACCATTATACAAGGCACTGGTGAGACCTCATCTGGAATACTGTGTGCAGTTCTGGTCTCCCATGTTTAAGAAGGATGAATTCAAACTGGAACAGGTACAGAGAAGGGCTACTAGGATGATCCAAGGAATGGAAAACCTGTCTTATGAAAGGAGACTCAAAGAGCTTGCCTTGTTTAGCCTAACCAAACGAAGGCTGAGGGGAGATATGATTGCTCTCTATAAATATATCAGAGGGATAAATACCAGGGAGGGAGAGGAATTATTTAAGCTCAGTACTAACGTGGACATAAGAACAAATGGATATAAACTGACCATCAGGAAGTTTAGACTTGAAATTAGACGAAGTTTTCTAACCATCAGAGGAGTGAAGTTCTGGAACAGCCTTCCAAGGGGAGCAGTGGGGGCAAAAGACATATCTGGCTTCAAGACTAAGCTTGATAAGTTTATGGAGGGGATGGTATGATGAGATAGCCTAATTTTGGCAATTAATTGATCTTTGACTATTAGCGGTAAATATGCCCAGTGGCCTGTGATGGGATGTTAGATGGGGTGGGATCTGAGTTACTACAGAGAATTCTTTCCTGCGTGTCTGGCTGGTGAGTCTTGCCCACATGCTCAGGGTTTAGCTGATTGCCATATTTGGGGTTAGGAAGGAATTTTCCTCCATGGCAGATTGGCAGAGGCCCTGGTTTTTTTTTTTTTGCCTTCCTCTTCACCGTGGGGCACGGGTCACTTGCTGGAGGATTCTCTGCACCTTGAAGTCTTTAAACCATGATTTGAGGACTTCAATAGCTCAGACATAGGTTAGGGGTTTATTACAGGAGTAGGTGAGTGAGATTCTGTGGCCTGCGTTGTGCAGGAAGTCAGACTAGACCAGGGGTATGCAACCTATGGCACGCGTGCCAAAGCTGGCATGCAATCTGATTTTCAGTGGCACTCACACTGCCCAGGTCCTGGCCACCGGTCCAGGGGGCTCTGCATTTTAATTTAATTTTAAATGAAGCTTCTTAAACATTTTAAAAACCTTATTTACTTTACATACAACAATAGTTTAGTTATATATTATAGACTTATAGAAAGAGACCTTCTAAAAACATTAAAATGTATTACTGGCACGCAAAACCTTAAATTAGAGTGACTAAATGAAGACTCGGCACACCACTTCTGAAAGGTTGCCGACCCCTGGACTAGACTATCATAATGGTCCCTTCTGACCTTAAAGTCTATGACTCTATGACTGTATGACCAAGCAATCCAGATCACTTTGCACCGGTGACCTATCCTCTTAATTATTTACCCCTCACCCAACCTTGGTTTCATCTGAAAACTTTATCAGTGATGGTTTCATGCATTCTTCCAGGCCATTGATAAAACTGTTAAATTGGATAGGGCCAAGAACTGATCCCTGTGGGACCCCAGTAGGAACACACCTGATTGATAACAATTCCCCATTTATCTACCCTAGTAGATGGCTATTTAATCCTGTAGAAAAAGGCAGAACAAGCTCCAGTGTCTGGAAGCTGAGGGTAGACATTAGAAATAAGGCAGGTTTTTAACAGTGAGGGGGACTAACTACTGGAACAACTGACCAGGGGTGTGGTGGTTTCTGCATCACTTGAAGACTTTAAAGTGAGATTGGACGGCTCTTCTGATAAGATCTGCTCTAGTTCAACCAGCGGTTCTGAGCTGGAGGCAGGGGTCCATGGGTGATACCCTCAGGCCTGGGTTCTTCACGAGGGCAGAGAGTATGATCATGGTCCTGTCTGGTTTTAACACTAATCTATGAAATTGTGAGTTACCCAAAGTGAGCTCCTTGTTTAAGTCAAGAAATTGCAGCTTCCCAGTGGGGCTCAGAATTGACAATACAGATTTTTACAGTGCAGAGGACTGTGGTGGGTTAGTGATGGAGAAGCTGTGCCAGGGCTGCCTCCCTGCCTACTGTGAGGCAGCAAAGCATGGATGCCCCTGGGTCTTTTTAAGGCACATTCCCTGGAACAGAGGCCTTGGCTCAGTCACTGTTATAGATATTTTAGCAACATAACTGGTTTTAAAAACCATTCCTATAATGTAGTCAGATGAAGGGACAGTCCCACAATAATTCACTGCTGTCAAAGGGGGTCTATCCCCAGCTACCAAACATCCCTGGGGCACCAAACCCAGTTGGCACAGGTTACAGCAGCCCCCAGGCTCTATCTTGCACTTGTGACAGGGTGCAGCAAAGTTGCCATCCCAACACGCCCCCTTGAAGCTAGATGTAGCATTGTGGCAGCTGGGCATCAGTTTCCCCCATTGTCCTTTGGCTTACTCTGGCCATAGGAGTGTGCTGACCCTCTGGACTGACCACTTTGCAGAGTCCTGCCTCTCAATCCTCAAATTATTTTTGTGGCTCTTTTCTGCACCTTTCCAATTGTTCAACATCCTTTTTAAAACGCGGCCGCCAGAAGGTACACAGTCCAGTATCAGTCTTATCAAAGCCTTCTATAGAGGTAAAATCACCTCCCTACTCCTACTCACACATCCAAGAGTCACATTAGCCTTTTTGCCACAGATTGCATTGGGAGCTCATGTTGCATTGTTTACCCACTTGTAATGGTCCGGTGCGGGGGTCGTGCCCTCTTAGGGGCCGTCGGGAGCCAGGTCGACTCACTACACGGCCTGGATCAGTCTTCGGGTTCCGAAGGTCTCGGGGTTCCGCCCCTCAGGCAGGGGCTAAACAAAAGTACAACGTTAGATAGGCCCGAACGCTAGCTCAGGGCGGGCCACACACAAGGGTCCGAGGGGCTCAGAACCTTCCTGCCGGCTGAGCCAATAACGCTAATAGCTCAGCCCCGGCCCTCAGTCAGGGCGGGGCACCTAACACTTAGGGTTAGGGTTTGGGCGCCAGTCCTTGCCTCAGGGGTTGGGCAAGAACACTAGTCTCTGGGCTCAGGTCCTTACCTCAGGAGCTGAGCACAAACAAAGTCAAGTAGCCCAGGCCCTTAGGCA
>NW_020685785.1:0-5892 GCF_002925995.2 Terrapene triunguis
GGACTCCCCTTACCATGCCCATGCCGGTCAGATGCTGGCTCCACGTGTAGGCAAAACACGCTGCCGGTGGGGCTGTTTGTGTCGTTACACTGGGCTGCAGGCAGCAGGGGGGGAGCAGGGGAGGGGCTCTGGCTGCTGGAGGCCAATGGGAGCAGCTCAATCAGGCCCAGCCGCCCAATCACCACGCCACACTCTGCATGGGAGGGAGGGAGGGGAGGGGGGAAAATCCCAGACCTTTTAACCTTGTTACCAATTCCTCCCGGATGGCTATTTAGAGACGCAAAAGCCGGACATGTCCGGGGAAATACGGACGGATGGTAACCCTAGTGTTGCTGCCAGAAGGCCTGAAGCTGCAGACCTTTCTCAGGCCAAATGCTGGCTCCACTGAGAGTTTTGTCTGAGTACGGATTGCAGGACTGAACACACATTGTGTATATTTGCATTTGCCAAAAAAAGGCAGGACGGTGACGCCCATACTCACGAGTAACACATTGTTTTCAATGGGACTTCTCCAGGAGTCAGGTACTACATGTGGGTAAAGGGATCAAATTTTTCTGACCCAAAGTTATCATCTAGATGTATAGCTAATCATCGGAAATAGATAGTGTTACCCCTTTTGACCTGAGCGGTTAGCCACTATTTGGAGTCTTGTGAGCTGTTGGGGGAAGAAATTGGTGATGGAATCAGGTATTTCTTAGATACAATTCTGTTTATTCACACAGAATGTACATGAAGTGCTGCTTCCCTGAACACAGCAGGAGACAGTATCTTTGCTCACATCCCAAGCCTCTTTTTAGCCAGCACTCTACCCAAAAGTTCTCTCTCTTTGCTTCTCTGAGTCTTCCTTGCTGCCTTCTCTGTGTGCTTTGGTGGTGTGCTCCTTGTCTCTCACATGCACACAGCTTCCTTAAACAAAACGGAGCCCCCTCAATTTGCGTTCAGACACCAGACAATGCCCCTCAGCCCACGTGACTTAACTTCTACTCCAGCCTTGCATAAGTCCTGTGCTTTGGATGGTAACTTCTGTCGTGTCAGCTATCTATTGCATGAAGGAGCTTAAGTGCTTTCTACATTTATCCAGAACGAAGGGTGGTTATTCTACCCACCTGCATCAACGCGGTTTTACCCAACCCCTGGCATAAAAATACTGTATCTTATTGCAGGATTGCCAGATGCCACATAAAAATACACTCTTAGTTGCAATTAGATTCTGACATGAGGGTCAGAATCTGCTCTCAGTTACACCAGCATAAATCCACAGTCAATGGAGTTACTCCAGATTTATGCCAGCACAGAGAGCAGAATTTGACCCCTATTAATTAATGATGCCAACACACTAATTGAGGTTTAATACCGATGGCCCCTATTTAGTGCTCATTACTCAGGCAACATCCCATTGAGAGCAAATAAGCAATGTTGCAGAGAGCCCCCTGTAATAGATAATGAGATGGTGAGTTATATATTTCAGCTTCTTGAGGCCTAACTCCACTTACTAACCGTAGAATTGCAAACCTCAGTCAAGATTTTTGTAATCTATTGGTAATTCATTATGATACGCCTGTCTTATTATAACACAACAAATTTATTAACCCAAAACTGGATGATCTCTTGCTGTCTATTTTCGGGGTGCAATCCAGACCAGTAAGGGGCTGTGTCAACCCTGCCTGCAACCTGAGGTGCCTTCTAATGCTTTGTTGCTGTAACGCCCACCTAGGCCACTCACAAAGAGCCTGCCTGCATGTAAGCCACACCCTGAGTGTCTGTGTAAGGCCACAGTTCTGGTTCAGCAACTCTGATCCCAGAAGCCTGTCAGCAAACACCAGCCACCCTCTGGCTCCCACTAGCCTTGGTTATTACTTGCAGGGTGACCCCAACACACTCCCGGTCCCTAACTGGAGTCCCAAGTCCCCCCCAAAGGAACCCTATCCCTAGGGCGGCACGCCTTCCCCATAAGAGCCCTAACCCTAGCCCTATGTCCCACCCACAGGAACCCCAAACCTAGCCCCAAGTCCCCTACCCATAGGATCCCTGACCCTATCCCCAAGTCCCCTACCCATAGGAACCCTAACCCTAGGGTGGGGCACCCTCCTCATGAGAACCCTAACCATAGTACCAAGTCCCCTCCCCATGGGAACCCTAACCCAGCCCCAAGTCCCCTACCCATAGGAACCCTAATCCTATCACTAAGTCCACTCCCCTTAGGAGCCTAAACCTAGGGAGGTGTACCATCCCCATAGGAACCCTAACTCTCGCCCCAGGTCCCCTCCTCATAGGAACGGTGTGCAGGGTGTGAATTTAGGTGTGCAGGGTGTGAATTCAGGGGGTGCATTCCGTCACATATTTGTTGTGCTGTTTCCATTGGTGTGGGAACCAGCAGACTCTCTCTAGCTCCCACTTTTCCATTTTTTTTCAAGCCCAGCAGAGAATGTGCAGTAGAAGTCCAAAAGCTCTTTATATCCATGTCAGCTTGGCAGAGAGCGGTGGAAATGATGAACTTCTGTAATTTAAATCTAAAAAAAAGAAGGAAGCCTTTTTTCTGTGTTTGTGTGTGTGTATGTGTACGCGCGCGCACACACAGCTTTCAAAGGTAGCAGGGAAATGCCACGCAAAGCACTGCAAGGCAACCTAAATGATTTAAGACCCAATGATTTTGCCAGGGAAACGTTAACGACAGAGTCTAATCCTTTAATCTAACCGTGGGCCTTCTAAAAGCTTTAAGCTAGGAGTTGACTCAGCATGTCAGTGCCAAGAAGATCCATTGACCCTGAGTTCAGTCCTGAGAAACTGAGAAATGTTCCTTTTAATGTCTATTCAATAAATACGGCAGCTCCCTCTCCATGGGCTGAGCAATCCTCTTCAAATCCATTACGGCACATTCTCCCAGACTGACAACTTGTCCTGAGACAACAGTGGCCGTGAGATGAGTTTAACCCTTGTGGAAGGGATGTAAATCTTTTTAGCTATGAGCCTGTTGCTCTCAGAAGTCCTTGAAAATCAGGGGGATATCTGAATTGATGGGACTCTGCTGCCGTGTTTGTTGCGTCCCAGACCAAGGTGATCTGCCTCAGTAAAAAAAACAACACAAGCCCAGCCAACAGAGAGGGGATTTCTGACCACCTTGATTGGTATGAAATACACAGTCCTGCTTTGCTGGCCTTGGTATTTTGGTACTCTCAGGACAGCCTCCGTGCATCCTGCGAAATAACGGGGATCATCCTAATAATGAATAGCATACTGGAGGCATCATGGATCCATGCTGGGATTAGCCCAAAGCGGAACTCTGGTTGTTTGGGACGTCACCACAATTCTGAGTCTGTTTTAGACAGAACCAATAACCAGCTATGAAAGTACTTACCCAAGCTGAGGAGCCTAAGCCAAAATGCAGTGATGTCAATGGGAGCCTTTCCATTAACTCAGGTGGGCGTGGGGTCAGGCCGTACCTCAGAAAGATCACAGTTTATTATATATTGATTGTAGCGCCTTGAGGTCCTGACCAAGATCCATGGTGCTCGGCTTTGTATGCACACATAGCAAGAGACAGTCCGTGCCCCAAAGAACTTAGTCAAAATCAACCAGACTGAAAATGAAGGCTTACAATCCCATGGGGAACTGAGGCACAGAGAGAATAAGGGTACGTCTCCATGTCAAGCTAAGGGCATGATCCCCAGCTTGAGGAGACATCCCCGCACTAGCTCTCATGAAGGTAGCTTGCTCAAAACAGAATGTAGCTGCAGAGGGAGGGGCAAGCCTCCCCTAGTATGTGCCTGTCAGAGACAACAGATACGTACTCCAGGTGGTGAGCTCCCCACACGGCCCCCACTGCTGGGGCTGCATCCTATTTTTAGTGCACTAGCTAAGCTCGATGAGAGTTAGGGTGGGTATGTATCCGCAAGCTGGGAATTCCACCCTCAACTCCAAGTGTAGATGTTCCCTGAGTGACTTTCCCAAGGCCACCCAGGGAGGCTGTGGCAGGGACAGTAACTTCATCCACCTTGCCTAGGGGCTTGTCTACACAGGAAGTTATACTGGTATAATTAAACCCCTATAGTTATACTGGGATAAGAATGGCTTTTTCTGGTTTAGTTTAAAATGCTTCTGAAACAGCATAATCTAAACCAGAAGGCGGCCCTCTTATACTGCAGTAAGAGTGTCCCCATAAGGTGCTCTATCAGTATAACTATAGCTGTTTAATTATACCACTATAATTTCCCATGTAGACAAGTCCTGCCTTAACCACAACTACAGGTCATTAATGCGAAGAGGTTACCACGCACTTGCCATCAAGCAAAGACTACTGTCATTCTCAAGTCGGTCAAGGACCCCCACAATGTGGTGAATTACCACCCAATATCCTTTAAGGTGTTTGACCGATTGATCCTCCAACAAATTGCTCTGGAGTTGAACGATGTCTTGCAGGTTGAGCAGGCAGGCTTCCGGAAAGGACGTAGCACGTGTGATCAAGCCTTTGCCTTGACTACCTTTATCGAAAATGGTTTTCAACAAAATCTAAAGACAGGTGCCATTTTCCTGGATTTGACTGCCGCTTATGACATGGTTTGGCACAGACGCCTTCTGTGTAAACTCTCGCAAGTTGCCCCACGTTGGGTGATCGAAATAATAGAGCTCTTCTTCCAAAATAGGCAGTTCAGAATACACATGGGTGACCATTGCAGTTCCTGGAAGTGTCAGATTACACTGCTCTACAGCCAAAATGCTTCTGAAATAAATGTAGTCAAACTTTACTAATTCTGGGTCACTGAGAACGAAAATGATGCTTAAAATTGTTGATTGGCTCTAGTTTTCAAGATATGCTATTGGGTCAGTATATACGACCCTTGACTTGGGAATGGTGGAGGATAAGTGAGTTATAAAGGGAAGGAATCTCAATTTAAACCAGAAATGACTAAAATACATCTTTGACTGTATCTATGAATAAATCTATGACTGGGTTTGGACAGTACTTGCTTTTTAGGCAAAACAATGAATGATGCAATCTGAAGCTGGTATTGCATCATACATGATATGAATTGCATCATGTTATTCCTAGAAGTCATGGATGATGCAATCATAACGAAGCTTACATCACTCTGCTGAACAAATTGCCCTATATCAGCTCTAGAAATCATACAGTGTCGTGCTCTCTTATTTGTCAGTGTTTGATTTTGCAAAGGGACACATTTCTGTTTAGCCAAAGTGAGCAGAGATGCCTCATACTTGTGTGAACAGTGCAGATAACTTCTGTTATGTTTGTGGTGAAGTAACTTTTGCATTACAAAAGCGCAGTATAACCACTATGGTTAAGAAAGCCTATCACCTTTATTCTGGCTGCAAAATTGGAGATCAGGACAAGAGGTGGGCCCCACACATATGCTGCAACACTTGTGCAACAAATCTTCACCAGTGGTTGAACAGGAAAAGGAAATCTATGCCTTTTGCAGTGCCAATGATTTGGAGAGAGCCAACAGATCATACCAGCAATTGTTACTTCTGCATGGTGCCTCCAGTTGGGAAAGGTGTGTCAAAGAAGAAAAAGTGGACTGTGCATTATCCAAACATTCCATCAGCTATACGCCCAGTACCCCACGGAGAAGGACTGCCGGTTCCTGATGCACCAGAATCATTCTCACTTGAGTCAGACGAGGAAGAGGAAGAGGATGAAACTTCTGGTCCTGAACCATCTATGTCACAGGACCCACATTTTCTCCCATCTTCCTCCTCTGAACCACACCCCAGAACACAAGGTGAACTGAATGACCTTGTCAGGGATTTGGAACTACCCAAGAGTAAGGCAGAGCTGTTGGGCTCCAGACTACAGCAGTGGAATCTCCTGGCAGGTGATGTTAGAGTTTCCATGTTCCGTGACCGTCAAAAGGATCTTGTCCCATTCTTCTT
>NW_020685786.1:0-1504 GCF_002925995.2 Terrapene triunguis
GCGTTTGGCTAGCAGGGATCTTCTCTGATACCAGCCACGCTGTGAAGGGAGGGGTAAAGCGGTCATTCCAGATAATTGAATGGGGGGGGTGTTAGTTTGGTTTCTGCTGCTGCACGTTAACAGGAAAACCGCAGCACTCAACGGGCTTTGCTTTGTATGTGGGAAAGGAGGGTGCTGCTTTTAGGAAGGTTGCAGATGCTGAAAGTCAATGGCTTAGCATGGCCGCATGCAAGCCGAATTCTGTTGCCCGGACCTGCGTCTGTGATCTCTAACACCGAAGCCACAGGCACTCAATATTAAGATGCAAAATGCGAACTTGTACCAAAATCACATGTGCTATGTAATGTGAAAAGTGTTGCTCACCGTGAAAGAGTACAAGCATTGTTCTGTAAAATGTATCTTTTAAAATATTTCTCTCCCTTTTTTCCATCCCTCCCGCAGCTGCAAATTTTTCAAGCCTCCCTCCTCCGTCCTGAAAGCTATCTCAGATAAGGCGGCGAAAAAAACACACACGAGACAAAATGTTCTCTGAAATCATGGAATTGACCCGCAATGAAAGAACTCATCTGAATGAGTGGAAGGACATGGTATCACAGTAAAGGAAAGCTGCCAGTGAATGAGAGGACAGGAGGGCCGAACGTGAGGACAGGAGATATGAATGTGAGGACAGGAGGGATGCCCGAGATGAGCGGTGGCGGTAGGAGGATCAGAGGAGGCAGGATGCAATGCTGGGGCTGCTGCGTGATCAACGGACATGCTCCAGCGTCTGGTGGAGCTTCAGGAATGGCAGCAGGATCACAGAGTGCCGCTGCAGCCCCGTATAACCGCCGTCCTCCCTCCCCAAGTTCCATAGCCTCCTCACCCAGATGTGTAATAACGCAGGGGTGGGAGGCTCCGTGCACCCGGCCACTCCACCCCAGTGGACAGCCCAAACAAAAGGCTGTCACTATTTTGAACTTTTGAGGTGGCCTTTTCCTTCCCTCCTCCCCTCCTCCCCTACTCCCCTCCTCCCAAACCCCACCCAGGCTACCTTGTCAGTTCTCTCCCTCTTTTTATAATCAATTAATAAATAATACATGATTTTTAAATGGTAGTAATTTTATTTCCTTTGAAAGCAAGCTGTGATCGAAGGGGGAGGGTCGGTTGCTTACAGGGAATGAGTCAATCAAGGGGGCGTGTTTTCATCAAGGAGAAACAAACAGAACCATAGCCTGGCCAGTCATGAAACTGGTTTTCAAAGCTTCTCTGATGCGCACCGCTTCCTGGTGTGCTCTTCTAATCGCCCTGGTGTCTGGCTGCGTGTAATCAGTGGCCAGGCGATTTGGCTCAGCCTCCCACCCCGCCATAAAGGTCTCCCCCTTACTCTCAAAGAGATTGTTATTGCTGCTTGCTGTGTGCTCCACAATGGGAATATTGGTTTGGCTGAGGTCTGAGCGAGTCAGTAAAGTGCGCCAGCGACCCTTTAAACATCCAAATGCACATTCTACAACCATTCTGCACTTGC
>NW_020685787.1:0-5797 GCF_002925995.2 Terrapene triunguis
GTACAGGCCCCGCCAGACAGGCCGGAGGGGAAACCCAACAGTAGGGAGGGGCAGAGGGGATAAAAGTTCCCCCATATCAGGTGGGCTGAGCCAGCTGCAGTAGTTGCAAAAATGGGGGGATGGGGCTTTTCCTCCCCCCTTTCCTAGGATCTCAGCTCCCATTTCCCAGGGCCGTGTCCTTAAAGGTCCAGTGCATCGCAGAGCCCAGACAGGGCCGCTCTCCCCCTGTATAAGATGTTACTGAGCTGCTAAAGGAGACTTGATCCAGTGAAATATTTACAGACCCCCCCACAAAGATCTCACTGTCACACCTGCTTCGAGTGTTTAAAGAATCCGGGTCTCAGTTCCTGTGTCTGCGTAAAGCCGCTCAGCGCTTCATCAGTGTGTCCTAGCCACTGTCCCTGTTCCCCTGAGTTTCACTCCTCTTGGAATCCACTCTGGGCAGTTTCACTTTTTTACATTAGTTCCTTATGAAAATATTATTTTCATTACTCTGAGCTCTTCAACTTCATTAGCGCTGTGTGGAGGGATGTCATTCTGCCATGGTATTTATATTTGTAATAGCAAATCACCATGGGAAAGATTAATAATTGCAAGTAGCTTCAGCAATCACATGTCACGGTGACACTGTAACAGTTCCTGTTTCTATTGTAATGTTGTAACTTGAGGGCAGTGCTGACTGATTTCATGGGCTGGTCTGAAAACTCCTTCGATTACTGTTCCTTTAGCCAATTATTATTTTCTCTCTCTATCCAGCACCTTGGTGTTTTTTCTCATGTCCCATTTGTGTATAGAACTTGATTCCCAAATATTCACTAACAGACAGAAGTTTCAAGGTTAGAATCATAGAATAATAGAATATCAGAGTTGGAAGGGACCTCAGGAGGTCGTCTAGTTCACCCCCCTGCTCAGTGCAGGACCAATTCCCAACTAAATCATCCCAGCCAGGGCTTTGTCAAGCCTGACCTTAAAAACCTCTAAGGAAGGAGATTCCACCACCTCCCTAAGTAACCCATTCCAGTGCTTCACCACCCTCCTAGTGAAAAAGTTTTTCCTAATATCCAACCCAAATCTCCCCCACTGCAACTTGAGACCATTACTCCTTGTTCTGTCATCTGCTACCACTGAGAACAGTCTAGATCCATCCTCTTTGGAACCCCCTTTCAGGTAGTTGAAATCAGCTATCAAATCCCCCCTCATTCTTCTCTTCTGCAGACTAAACAATCCCAGTTTCCTCAGCCTCTCCTCATAAGTCATGTGCTCCAGCCCACTAATGATTTTTGTTTCCCTCCACTGGACTCCTTCAAATTTTTCCACATCCTTCTTGTAGTGTGTGGCCCAAAACTGGACACAGTACTCCAGATGAGGCCTCACCAATGTCAAATAGAGGGGGAATGATCACGTCCCTCGATCTGCTGGCAATGCCCCTACTTATACAGCACAAAATGCCGTTAGCCTTCTTGGCAACAAGGGCACACTGTCGACTCATATCCAGCTTCTCATGCACTGTAATCCCCAGGTCCTTTTCTGCAGAACTGCTGCTTAGCCAGTCGGTCCCCAGCCTGTCGTGGTGCATGGAATTCTTCTGTCCTAAATGCAGGATTCGGCACTTGTCCTTGTTGAACCTCATCAGATTTCTTTTGGCCCAATCCTCTTATTTTTCTAGGTCCCTTTGTATCCTATCCCTACCCTCCAGCGTATCTACCACTCCTCCCAGTTTAGAGTCATCTGCGAACTTGCTGAGAGTGCAGTCCATACCATCCTCCAGATCATTAATGAAGATGTTGAACAAAACCGGGCCCAGGACTGACCCCTGGGGCACTCTGATTGATATTGGCTGCCAACTAGACATGGAGCCATTGATCACTACCTGTTGAGCCCGACGATCTAGCCAGCTTTCTATCCACCTTATGGTCCATTCATCCAGCCCATACTTCTTTAACTTGCTGGCAAGAATACTGTGGGAGACCATATGAAAAGCTTTGCTAAAGTCAAGGAGTAACACATCCACTGCTTTCCCCTCATTCACAAACCCAGTTATCTCATCATAGAAGGCAATTAGGTTAGTCAGGCATGACTTGCCCTTGATGAATCCATGCTGACTGTTCCTGATCACTTTCCTCTCCTCTAAGTACTACAGAACTGATTCCTTGAGGACCTGCTCCATGATTTGTCCAGGGACTGAGGTGAGGCTGATTGGCTTGTAGTTCCCTGGATCCTCCTC
This sequence comes from Terrapene triunguis, assembly GCF_002925995.2. Taxonomy (NCBI): domain Eukaryota; kingdom Metazoa; phylum Chordata; order Testudines; family Emydidae; genus Terrapene; species Terrapene triunguis. Next base: position 2,225 of record NW_020685787.1, read on the forward strand.
CTTCCCTTTTTTAAAGATGGGCACTACATTTGCCTTTTTCCAGTCATCCGGGACCTCCCCCGATCGCCATGAGTTTTCAAAGATAATGGCCAATAGCTCTGCAATCACATCCGCCAACTCCTTTAGCACCCTCGGATGCAGCGCATCCAGCCCATGGATTTGTGCTCATCCAGTTTTTCTAAGTAGTCCCGAACCACTTCTTTCTCCACAGAGGGCTGGTTACCTCCTCCCCATGCTGTGCTGCCCAGCGCATCAGTCTGGGAGCTGATCTTGTTCGTGAAGACAGAGGCAAAAAAAGCATTGAGTACATTAACTTTTTCCGCATCCTCTGTCACTAGGTTGCCTCCCTCATTCAATAAGGGCCCACACTTTCCTTGACTTTCTTCTTGTTGCTAACATACCTGAAGAAACCCTTCTTGTTACTCTTAACATCTCTTGCTCATTGCAACTCCAAGTGTGATTTGGCCTTCCTGATTTCACTCCTGCATGCCTGAGCAATATTTTTATAATCTTCCCTGGTCATTTTTCCAATCTTCCACTTCTTGTAAGCTTCTTTTCTGTGTTTAAGATCAGCAAGGATTTCACTGTTAAGCTAAGGTGGTCACCTGCCATATTTACTGTTCTTTCTACACATCGGGATGGTTTGTTCCTGCAACCTCAATAAGGATTCTTTAAAATACAGCCAGCTCTCCTGAACTCCTTTGCCCCTCATTTTATTCTCTCAGGGGATCCTGCCTGTCAGTTCCCTGAGGGAGTCAAAGTCTGCTTTTCTGAAGTCCAGGGTCCGTATTCTGCTCCTCTCCTTTCTTCCTTGTGTCAGGATCCTGAACTCGACCATCTCATGGTCACTGCTTCCCAGGTTCTCATCCACTTTTGCTTCCCCTACTTATTCTTCCCTGTTTGTGAGCAGCAGGTCAAGAAGAGCTCTGCCCCTAGTTGGTTCCTCCAGCACTTGCACCAGGATATTGTCCCCTACACTTTCCAAAAACTTCCTGGATTGTCTGTGCACCGCTGTATTGCTCTCCCAGCAGATATCAGGGTGATTAAAGTCTCCCATGAGAACCAGGGCCTGGGATCTAGTAACTTCTGTTAGTTGCCAGAAGAAAGCCTCGTCCACCTCATCCCCCTGGTCTGGTGGTCTATAGCAGACTCCGACCACGACCTCACCCTTGTTTCTCACACTTCTAAACTTAATTCAGAGACTCTCAGGTTTTTCTGCAGTTTCTTACGGGAGCTCTGAGCAGTCATACTGCTCTCTTACATACAATGCAACTCCCCCACCTTTTCTGCCCTGCCTGTCCTTCCTGAACAGTTTATATCCATCCATGATAGTACTCCAGTCATGTGAGTTATCCCACCAAGTCTCTGTTATTCCAATCACATCATAGTTCCTTGACTGTGCCAGGACTTCCAGTTCTCCCTCCTTGTTTCCCAGGCTTCTTGCATTTGTGTATAGGGACTTAAGATAACTCACTGATCGTCCCACTTTCCCAGTATGAGACAGGAGTCCTCCCCTCTTGCGCTCTCCTTTTCATGCTTCCTCCCCGTATCCCATTTCCCCACTTACCTCAGGGCTTTGGTCTTCTTCCCCCGGTGAACCTAGTTTAAAGCCCTCCTCACTAGGTTAGCCAGCCTGCTTGCGAAGATGCTCTTCCCTCTCTTTGTTAGGTGGAGCCTGTCTCTGTCTAGCACTCCTCCTTCTTGGAACACCATCCCATGGTCAAAGAATCCAAAGCCTTCTCTCCGACACCACCTGCGTAGCCATTCATTGACTTCCACGATTCAACGGTCTCTACCTAGGCCTTTTCCTTGCACAGGGAGGATGGACGAGAACACCACTTGTGCCTCAAACTCCTTTATCCTTCTTCCCAGAGCCACATAGTCTGCAGTGATCCACTCAAGGTCATTCTTGACAGTATCATTGGTGCCCACGTGGAGAAGCAGAAAGGGGTAGCGATCTGAGGGCTTGATGAGTCTCGGCAGTCTCTCGATCACATTGTGAATCCTAGCTCCAGGAAAGTATCAGACCTCTCGTTTTTCCCGGTCGGGGTGGCAGATAGATGACTCAGTCCCCCTGAGGAGGGAGTCTCCAACCACCACCACCTGCCTCATTCTCTTGGGAGGAGGGATAGCTCAGTGGTTTGAGCATTGGCCTGCTAAAGCCAGGGTTGTGAGTTCATTCTTTGAGGGGGCTACCTAGGGATCTGGGGCAAAAATCAGTACTTGGTTCTGCTAGTGAAGGCAGGGGGCTGGACTCAATGACTTTCTGGGGTCCCTTCCAGTTCTATGAGATAGGTATATCTCCATATATTTATTTTATATTTATTTATTTTAACCCCCATCCCTAGCACAGTGCATCTCATGCCTTCCAATCGGTGGAGTCTCCTTCTGCTCCCTTCCCTCAGATGTATCATCTAGTCAACTCTCCGCATTAGTACCTGTGGAGAGGACATGAAAACGGTTGCTCACCTGTATCTCCATTGCCGGTACATGGACGCTCCTCTTTCTTCTTCTGGAGGTGACATGCTGCCAAATTTCTTCACCGTCCCTCTGTTCCCGCTGCCCAGACTGCTCTGATTCTTCAGAATGTTGTGCCCATAGAAGCATATCCTGACATCTGTCCAGGAAATCTTCATTTTCTCTTATGCAACGCAGGGTTGATACTTGTTTCTCCAGACCTCGAACCTTCTCTTCCAATATGGAGACCAGCTTACACTTTGTACAGACAAAGTTGCTTCTGTCCTGCGGAAGAAAGACAAACATGGCACAACCTGTGCAGGTTACAACAGCTGAGCGCTCACCTTCCATATATCCTTCCTTCTAAGAGCTTCCTCAGCTGTTTCAGTAACTACTCAGAGAAGCCCGCAACGTGAAAGCCTCAGTGGGCTCTCTCCAGGCAAACTCCCTCTGTTAGCCTCCCCTGTTCGCCTCTCCTCAAGGCACCTAGATATTTTTAAATATGCGACTAGTGGCCTCCCCCAGGCCCCCTCACCAATTTCTCTTATTCCCTTCCCTTTACTTCTTCAGGGCTTGTCTGCGTGGTCTGATGATAAAGGTGTGAAGTTAATCCACATGAATTCCAGAGCTTTAAACCCCTGTGTGGAGACACTCATTCAGAAGTAAGGTGGCCTTAATTTTGACTTTGGCACTCAGGACAGCCAGACAAGTGCAGGAGACCTTCCCCCCAACACTATAAATCATCAGGTCTTTGATCAGTTCTTGAACATTTTTAAGTTTTGTATAGTCCAGGTGTAACGCACATTCAATGTTTCAAGTACAAAGAGAAGGAGCGAAACAGTAGGGCGCTCATCTCATCTTCCCTGAGTGTTGCCTTGTGTAGAAATGCCATTACCATATTTCACAGCTTTGGCCTGACAAAATTTCAGTAGATGGGTTGAGGTGGAAATGTAAGGTGATCTCGCTCCTCTTCTCTCTCCTGCAAAGGACAGGACATCCCTCATGAGCAGGAGAGCGACGGCCGGATAGTGTCATGGTAGATCCTGTTGTGCGCACGGAGAGCATTGGCCTGGCTGCTCTTTGACCCCCTTTATAAGGAACACAGACCCAAGTGGC
>NW_020685788.1:0-6053 GCF_002925995.2 Terrapene triunguis
TTGTACCTCACACTACAGGGCGCAACACAGGTCAGGAATCGTCATGCTAATGACGATTTTTTTCTGGGAAATTGGAGATGGAAGTGAGAAGCCACAAGACCAAGTTTCCAATCGGAGGGATGGGGCATCTGAGGGGGCATCCCCTCACCCTGTAGAGAGAATGTTAACAAGCTCTAATGGGCTCAGCCAAAATTAACCAGACACACCTGCAAGGCTTGCTCTGCCTGGAGGGAGGAAGCTTATAAAGGGAAAGCCTACCACAGGATGGGGCAATAACTAGGGATAGATCAGTAAAGAGGAAGACACAGCTGTGCCTCAGACATAGCTGGTGACAGGGATAGATCTGCAAAGAGGAAGACAGTCTCAGGCCTTGCCACCTCTCAGACTGTATGGACCATGTACAAAGCAGGGTTATGAAAAGGTGAAGGACTAAAGAGGGACCATAATCCTGACCAAGGTCACTAGAGTCCCAAAGGGGTGACCAAGGGACTGCCTAAGAAATTAACCAACTTCTTCTTTTTAACTATGATTCTCCCTATCCCTAAGGAGGAAAACAACCTTCCGTTTGTTTGTTTGCTTGTTTGGACCTCTTGTATGACACAAGCAGGGGAAGGACTCTGCAAGTGCCAAAGAAGGGAAGCAACACAAATCATGGTCTAGTGGGCACTCAAGGAGGCCCCCACCCACCACAATCCTCGAAGGAGCCTAGTGGAGTGGATGGGGGTTATCAACATATGGTGAGATTATATCATGTGTCCCACCTCCCCCACCCCCAAATACAGAACACAAATAATTTTTGAACACTTTTGCCTTTATTTTTGCATTATTACTAATTCTGCTATTTCCATCTAGGCATTATCCTTTTTTCCCCCTAATACACTTTTAAAAACTCCTTCTTATTACCCTTAACTCTGCTGCCCATAGATTTCTCCTTGTGTCCCTTTGCTTCTATTATCAATTCCCTACAGTTCCTAACTTCTGATTTATATTCATTACTATCAGCTTCCCCTTTCTTTCATTTGCACACATATATACAGAGAGAGAGAGAGAGAGAGATGCATTTACCCATTGTGCTACCATCTCTGTGAAAGCTTTTTATATAAGTACTGCAAGGAAGAATATTGAATCCAGTCAAAATTGAAGGGGAAGTTGTTTACTTTGAATTGAAGCCAAAAAGAAAGTTTTGATAGTAAAAATGTTATTTAAAAGAGGAATACTCAATCTTTCAAAAAATGTGCCATGTGTTCTTAATGACCACAAAAGGTAAGGGCTTCTGTTTACTTCTCAGTGAAATGATGGTACCTCCAACAGCACATTCTCACTACACCAGACTACTGTGCTGCTGCACTGGTTCAACAGAAGACATGCTACATACTGAATAACAATACTTAATGCAGCATGAGATCTCATTGCCATGAACTGGCCATGCTTTGCTTTAATGATATATTAATTCAGTGCCACAGATGGTATGGCTGTAAGCTATGCTAAAGATGCATAAATCATTCACACATGTTATACTCTCCGAACAATTACTATGTTTGACTGATACTCATATATTGGTTGCCAACAAATTCTTATTAATATTGCTGTGGTATTTGCATTCATCTGTATTATGTACTATATAGTAGAGTGGGCGGGGAAAATAATTTTCCATTTCGCAGGAAAATCTGGGTTGTCAATTTTTCATTTTGTTCCACATCTGACTGAAATTATGACATTGTATCATTTCAGTGGAAATTCCACAATCCGTTTTGGCACCTGCAAGCCTACCAGGAAGATTACTTTCTATCCAGGGGGCCCACCCACCAACCGGCCAGCCAGCTAGCAGTCAAGGCAACTTGCCGGGTAGCCAGCTGGGCACTGGGGAGATGGCCAGCAGGCAAGCCAGCAAGCCAGCTGAGCAGCAGCAGAACCATGGAGCTCTTCGGCTGCTTAGCAAGTCAGTGGGGCAATCAGTGTACCCACCTGATAGGCACCCAGAAAGCCAAAGAGCAATTTGGAAATCCATCAGCTGGGGAGCTGGTCAGCCCTTCAGGCAGCAGACAAGCCAGGCAATTGAACTGCCAACCAGCTGTCCAGGATGCCTGCCTGGTTCCCATCAAAAGTTTTGATGATATTAAACACATTCCCAAAAACATTTTTATTTTTGCTAAATCGGCATTTTCCAATAGAAGACTTTCATCAGGAAAAAAAAAAAAAAGACCAGATCTAGGCATATAGCACAGGGTACAAGGAATGCTGTGACTATTGCTCTCATTTTATTTCCAACTGGCAATTGTAAAGCATTTATTGGCAATCACTATGTATTCTTTCTTTGTGAGATTTCCAAGTATTTTAGAGTCATGGATGAATTCCTGTTCTATCATGAAGTGTCTGTTTTGGAATATATTTTCTAAGTAAATTTGCTTTTTCACAAGAAGTTTCTATTTTCTGCCTATCTTTCCAATCTCTCTGTCCTAATTAGTGCTTACAATCACTTCAAATTTAGTGTCATCTACAAATTCACTTAATGCACTGTTTAATTTCCTTTTCTAGGTCATTAATAAAGATGCAAAGGCTAGATCTAACACAGATCTCTTCAGTATCTCACTAGACACCTCCTTTGTCTTGACAAATTTACTGTCATCTTAATTAGGGTCCTTCAGACACTTTTCAATCATGTGACTGTTCTTATCAAAGTCAATTTGAATCCCATTCCCCCCTTCAGTTGCTCCTTAAAAAAGCATATTGCTCATTATCTCAAAGATATTTAATGATTTTTTTCATTCTCTCAGTATTTTTTCAATTATTTTACTGGGGAGAGAAAATACATTCATAAGATGGTAATTACCAGAATCATTATTGTTTCCTTTTTTGAACATTAGTACGACATTTGTTTTCCTTTAGTCTTACAGTATCTTTCCAGTTTTTTTATAATTTAGGATATACATTATTTGGACCAGCTGATTTGTACATGTTCAAATATTCCATATATTCACTTTCCTTTTTTTATTAACAGTAGATATGGTTGAATTATATTCAATACATTTTATGGAGTATTTGGTGAATAATTACAAATTATTTTTCCATTATTCAATCAACTCCAGTCAGCTGTTTCCCAAAGGTGTCCTCACTTCTAAAATGTCTATAAACTCCATTTCTGTTTTTCTTCTTTAATACAAATAAAAAAAATTCAGGATCTCTCTCATATTTGATTAATCACTTATTTAGACCCCTTCTTAATTTAGGCACTAAATCAGCAAGGTATTTCAACATGTACTTATTTTTATGTGATTAATCCAACCGACTTCACTTGTGGCTCTACTTACATGTTTTGAGTTATGCATGTGTTTAAGTATCTTGCTGAATTCGGACCTCAGAGTTTTTTTCTTTCTAATACTTCTTCCTTTCTAATACATAAAACATATCCCTGGGGGCAGTGGGGGGAGAGATAAGTAGTAAGTCCTTATATTCCCCATAAACCCTAGAACAAACATTGATTCATTGGCCCACGTTTAAGATTGCCAATTTTGGTTGGATGTATTCCTGGAGGTTTCATCACATGGCATAATCATTAATTAAAGATTAATCTTTAAATCCTGGAGACTCCAGGACAATCCTGGAGGGTTGGAAAACCTACCTACCTTATATTTCTTTGTCCTGTATTATACATGAGGTCAGAGTAGATTATCATAATCATACCTTCTGGCCTTAAACTCTATGAATCAATAGATCATTAGATTATTATATATAGGTTTTGCTGGCTATCTTTTAGTGCATTTTAATTTTTAGGATTCACGGTAGCATTTTAAGTTCCTCACTGAAGACTCAACATGGTAAAAACTCCAATTAAACTTACCTATCAAGATACAATGAATAATGTGTTTAAATGTGTGTGTATCAGCATTACTTGAGTTCCTTCCTTGGAATTTTACTAAATAGATTTGGTGGGCAACAGAAGCAGCTTGCTTGGCACATATTTAATGACAAATATATAAACATCTCTCACTTAAACAAATATCTGGATTCAAAATTCTATAAAATGTATGCAAATCAAAAATCACTAAATATTTGGGCATGCAGAATGCAAGGTGAGCTGAGGAAAACAGGAAATACGATGTTCAGAGAGCACACAGCACTACACATTTTTATATAAAACACTGTTATGTGCCTAGTTCTGTTGTATTAATTTAGATGGAATATATGGGCCAAAGAGGTTACCATAACAGCCACTGTTCAACATTAAACAGTTTTAAGCAAGGTTCAGGGTCTGGCACACAGACTTCAGCCTGCTTAGTACCATGTCAAAAACACCATTAAATCATGTCATTTTATTAATGATACTGAAAGGGAGTGAAAAACAGTTCAAACATTTGAAATGTAAAATACTAAATCAAGTTTTCATTTTAACATCCGTTGTTCCCCTTTCTGTTAGCTGATGAGAGTTTTTAGAAGGAAAAATCCCTGTGTTTGACAGTTTCTTAGATGGTATAAAAGATAGTAAGTAATGTCCTTTTAGGAAGAGGAGAAGAATTGAGATGGGTTAGAGCTGTTGTTGTTGCTATTGCTAAGGTCCGATTCTATTTCCTAGAAGGCAAATCAAGACAAACATACAGAAAAGGGGAAACAACAGAACAACAAAGATAGAAAATGCAGGTTCTTTCTTTGGTGTTCCTTTTACTTTCATCCTCACTGCTGGAAAAATACCACAGGAACAGCACAAGGTCTTATCACTCCGAGACCTGACAAACTTGTACCAGCATCAGGCTGCTGAGGGCATTGCTTTTAGCTGCCTCTCTGGCTTACAGCAGTGTTGAAAATATGTAGTCTTGGCTGGCTAAGCCAGACTTTTATTAGACAGAAGGAAAGGAGAGAGATAGGAAAGAGAAAAAATACGATGAGGAAGGAAAAAGACAATTTGGGGGGTATGAAAGGAGGAGACAGTCTCACATCCCAGGGTATGTTTGGGATTCAGTTGGAGTCTGTAGAGGTGGCAATGTGATTGGGTTCTTCTCTCTGGCCCAGTCTGATCTGGACATCACTCAGGAGCAAGAAGAAGGTCTGGGGTCCCAGCATATGGTGGGGTTGTGCCATGGTGGTGAAGCTCACTGTCACTCTCACAGCCAGTTTTTTGCCTCAAACTTTATTTCTTGAAGGACCCCAAAAGGGAGTGATGGGCAGAACAGCCCATCCCCTCATTATTTTGTCCACTAGTTAGACCTAGTTTCTCACACACCAATTTTGGTTCATTAAATGTTGGTCTCACAATATTCATTTTTACCCAATACAATCTTAACACAGTCTTTGAGTTATATCAGTCAGCCTTTTTGTTTGTCTCTCTTTCATACCTTTTCCCATCAACATTCGTTGTTATAGATTATTGTGATATTTTATTATCTTTCACAATTAAGTTCACAATTAAGGTAAATTTGTAGGTTTAATTATCACAACAGCTACCTCTACAATTAATGGGGAGAGATAGGCAATGAGAATATGATCCACAAAAGCCAGCACACTAGAAGGCTACTCACCTAAGGTGGCCAACAGGAGATGCTGACAAAAGTGATGTATACTAAGCCTCACCCCTCTCACAGAAATAGGTGCCTAAGACCAGTCTGCAGGGAAGTACCTTTCTCTGTTAGGGATCCATAATGGGGACCCCACTCCTGTAGTCAGGTGGCCTAGGCACTTAATTCATTTATTGTAAGAATACAAAACAAAATGACCAGAGGAGGTGATAGTACTGCTGCTCACCTTGTATCTTTTACCCCAGTGGTTAGTGCACTCACCTGGGATGTGGGATATCCATGGGCGGCAGGTACCATAGGCTGGGGGATACTGTTCCTCCTCAAACAGCCTGGCATGGCCCTCCCAATGGTCCGCCCACGGACCCCCACTCCTGCTTCCCGCCTGCAGTGCATGCAGCAGTGTGGCTCCAGTCCCCCTGTGCGGTGGCCCCGGAGCTCCGGGTCTGGGGGCTAGCCTCCCCCAGCCTGCAGTTCACATGCCACCCATGGGGATATCTTGATTCAATTCCTGCTTGTGCCTAATGAGGATACAGGATTTGAATAAGG
>NW_020685789.1:0-2054 GCF_002925995.2 Terrapene triunguis
GAGGTTTTTACCCACGAAAGCTTATGCCCAAATAAATCTATTAGTCTTTAAGGTGCCACCAGACTCCTTGTTGTTTTTGCAAACTGAGAAAGTCGATGATTCTAATGGACACCACCAAGGGCCCACTATTGCTTCTCCTCTCCTGATTTTTAAAGATAAAGATCTACTCAGAAGATAAGAACTAAAGAAACTGCAGTCCATGTAAGGATACTGCTTTAATTTCTGTAAACAAATATCATCCCACACACATTCTTAGTCTATTGCAGAGAAACATCGAGCATAAGGGGAAAAGATAAGGAAGGTCCAAGCATGGACCCTACAATCTGCCATTATCCCATCTTTCCCTTGCAACTCTCCAATGGAACACAATAACACTTCCTAAAACCTTACTCAAGTCTGCTTCTCAGTCACTCTGAGTGCACCTCTGGAACCTCCTTCTGCTGGGGCTCATCTGATCTTTATTCTGGGTCTCTTATTCTATAATGCAATCAACACTCAAATACTCAAGACACACAGCAGAAAGGTCCCTCAAATGCCTGTGCCTTGAAGCTATAACAGGATAGTCAGACCTTGGACTTCCTCCCACAAAGAGCAGAAAGCTGCAAGCCTACTAATCTCTAATTCAAATACAATATTCTTTGTAAAGTAGGAGTCTCATGTTTCAGTACAGTTTTCATTTAACAATTACATCAACACAACAAAAACAGAAGAAGTTGGAATCCGTGTTTTTCTCAGAAAATCCCCAAGCTCTGTCTCCAACTCTCTTTCTGGATTACTTCATTTTAGCTATTTGTAATAAAGATGGTGTAAACCTGGTTTGTGTTTTTTTCTGGGGAGCCTTGGAATTTCAGGGTCTTGGATTGCTCCTTCCCCAAGCCTTGTTGGTGTTTCCCTGAAGCTTCCTAATGGTTTGCTGCAATCTCTGAGATACCCTTGCATGATCTGTCTGGTTTTGGCAGTCCAAGGCATAGTGACCATCTCTTCCATAGTTATAACAGAAACCTTCTCGCTTGCTATCACCCCTCCTGCTACTCTCCCCTCTTGAGGATGGCACAGTATGTCCCTGATCCTTCATCATGGCCACTTCTTCGGTTAAATCTTTCAGTGCTGCTGCCACTGACAGGGCATCTTCCATCTCTTCAAGCACTGTGGTGGTGCGACTCCCTGCCATCTTCGGCTGCACCACTGCATCCACTTGCAACAATCGCTCCTCCTCTTCACGTATCTCTGGAATGAGCTTGTGGAATGGGGGTGGGTTTTGGGCCCGCTCCCTCAGCTGCAGTCGCCACAACATCAACCCATCTTGTCGGGTGCCCCGAAGGATTTGGTCCAACCTAGCGGAATCAATGCGCTTGGTGGGGATGCCCTCCTTCCGCACTACCTGCTGAGCAAATCCTCTAGTCTCCTGATGAAATCCAACAATCGTTCATGGGGCTCCTGATAGGTATGGTGGAAACGATAATACAGGTCTTCACTGCTATCAGTAGTACCGTAGACACGCTCAAGAACAGTTAAATAGTCTTGCACTGTGGCAGCTGGTTGAGAGTCTTTCAGGGCTCGGATAACTCGCATGGCAGGTCCCCTCAGACTCTCAAGCACACGTTTCCACTTCTCAGCATCAGAGCATTCCCACTCTTGGACAAGTGGCACCGTAAAATCCCTCCAGGTCTTGTAATCCTCCTCCCCTGGGGGTACAGGTGACACCCCCGAGAATGAATGTAACTGCTTGTATGGAGTTTCATATACCGGCCTCAATGCATTTTTGAGAGCGTTTTTCAGCTCTTTGGCCCATCCCACCAGGCTGGGTGCTGCACGTGTTGGAGCCCCTCCTAATGCCAAAATTAATTCTTCTCTTGTCCGCTTCTCATCCACCATCAGAGCTTGCAATTTTTGCGCTAAAGAATCCACCTCAAGTGACACAGGCACACTAGGAGGGGACTGCTCTGCCCCCAGAATTGTCCAGGGAATACCTTCTACTTGCACCTCTTTGGGCACTTTATTAAGATCTGTTTCCTTGGAGTGAGTACATAGTGCTACCATGCCCTTCACTTTGC
>NW_020685789.1:2154-11066 GCF_002925995.2 Terrapene triunguis
TTTTTTTTTTTTTTTTAAAACTGAGATGAAAGTCACTCAGGAGTTTCTTTGCTCTGTGAAGAAGAGCCCAGGGTGCACAACGTAGGGGTGTGTGCGTGTGTGTACTGCAAAGTCCCCGTACGGGCCACCAAGTGTAACTTTAGCGCCCTCGTGGCCAAGATGGAGTCTGCTCTGCAGGCAGCTCTGGCCAAGAGAAGGCGCGCGCAGGAACGCAGCAGGAGAAATCCCTTCCACCCCAGGGGCACCTGTTCCAAACCCCCCAGAGTGAACACACACCCCCACAAGAAAAGTACAGTGGATATAACAAGGGAAATATTTGTTTACAGAGGGATGAGAGGACAAAAACAACAAGGGGAAATATAGGGGGAGCAGTAGAACAGGGCTGCATCCAAGCCAAGGCCCCACAGGCCCAGTGGTAGCACAGTCTGGAAGGGCAGACCCCGAGCAATGTGCCTGCACACAGAGTTCGGGAGTCCTGAGCAAAGTTCCAGTCCAGTGGTGAGTCTTGGGTGCTCCTGGTCGTCTTCGGCGCCAGTGAACTTTCCCCCAACAAACCCCTCCGGTGCCCTCTTCTGCCGCTCTCTGCAAAGCCACACAGAGCGACCACCTCCCCACTTAACTAGCTACAGCCTCCCTCCTTGTTCCCAAGTCAGAAGCCCCAGTACTCACAGCCCCATGCAGCTCTGGGCAGCCGTGATACTGGGTCCAGCTCCGGCCTGTCCTTCTCGGCAATTCCTCCCTGGCACAGTGCTCCTCCTGGTTCCTGTCCTGGGGTGTCCTCGATCGGCCCTGTCCTTCCCAGGCTTCAGGCAGGTTCTCTGTGTTTCACTTTTCCAGGGCCTGCAGGCTGCCTCTCTCTCTCCTTGGAGCTCCAGCGCTGCCCCCTGGAGTTTCCCTCCTTTTTTCTTACTCTCCCCCTTAGGAAAAAGATTTAAAGGGCCATGCTCTCTAAACCCCAAAGGGGTTACAATGGCAATATGGCTTCAGGTGGACAATGAGACCATCCTGCCCTAACTCCAACTCTGTGGTATTCTGCTACTTGTGGCAAGATAGTAGGAGGAACGTCAGGCCACTTCCCATGAAGTTAAGAAATATAAGATCTGGCATTTAGTTTCAGTGAATGAGTGGGTTTAATCCTATGGGGAGAGATTATGTCACCTTAGCGACGGCTTAAAAATGGATAATTGTGATACAGATTTGAACCTTTGGTCTTTTGAGTGTGGCCCCTCACCAGTTATAGCTCCGATTAGCTGGGTTTGATCTGTGGTGTCCTAATAAAAGAAAGAGCATTTCCTTATTTTATGGAGGGAACATTAAGTCTTTTATCTTGGAAGACTTAATGTATTAACATTTTTGAGATGATCTGAAGTCCTGTGGTGGAAGGCTATGTAGAATAATTTTCTGTCATTAAGTACATATCTTGGCCTTCTCATGTAACCTGCCTAAATAATATATTTTGCAAGATGAACTATTTGTAAATTGACCATATGTCTTAGTTTTTCATAGGACGACCTACTGTCTCAAGACTTTCTTTATAGAAAACTGAAAGTTGTCAGTTCTTCATTTCATCTCTCTCAGCATTTTTTTTAAATTACATTTGTTTTCCAGGATGGAATGCCACGGGTTAAAATAAGTGAGAGTGGGGGTAGCATAGCTCCTTCTTCACTCCCTGATTTTGGCTACTCCTTATCCTCCTTGACTGATGCTATTAGAGAGTTTTGTTTTCTGTTTCTTTCTGCTCTACTGACTGCACATTGCTATTTTGTTCTGTATTTAGCAGGAACCAACAACCCAGTGGAATAGTTGTTGTACAGTGCTTGCAGGGAAAAGCTAAATGAGTGGAGACACTACCTAAGCTTTTCTTTTGCTCAAAGAGAATGCTAATGATATGTTCAGTTTCATGATAAACTCTCTCGGAGCACCAGATTATTGGAAAACTTCCTCCCCTCTGACAAATATGCACAAGGCTGTTGAGTCAGAAGCTGTCAATAGCAGCACCAGCACACACTAAAATAGTACTGATCTGTTTAACTAGATCTGTCTTTCACAACCCCCAAAAATGTTGCCACAAAACCATCCTTTGTTTTCTTTTTTACAAATATGCCACCTCACCTATTTGTGCCAGATATTTTTGTTGTAACCCAACCTGGAGAAGGGACACAAGTGCACTTGCCTGCCAGAGAGCTGAATTTCCAACAGCCAACCCCTCCCCATACACATTTTGGGTCTCACACCTACCAGCACCAATGTCAGGTCTCTTAGGACAGGCCTAAAACCCCTGCTTTCCTGCAATGACTTCCACCTAGGAAGAGGGAGGTATTGGCATAACCACTTTTTCCAGCTGTGCTGCCACTCTGATGTCATTCTCATCCACAGAACCAGCTCAGTACAGTAACTCCTCACTTAAAGTCATCCCGGTTAACGTTGTTTCATTGTTACATTGCTGATCAATTAGGGAACATGCTCATTTAAAGTTGTACAATGCTCCCTTCTAACATTGTTTGGCAGCCGCCTGCTTTGTCCACTGCTTGCAGGAAGAGCAGCCCGTTGCAGCTAGCTGGTGGGGGCTTGGAACCAGGGTGGGCCGGCAGCCCCCCCATCAGCTCCCCACTCCCCTAAGTTCCCTCTGCTGCAGCCGCCCAGCAGGCTAGCAATCAGCAGTTCAGGTGTCCCTCCCCCAACTGCCATGTGCTGCTCCTGCCTTCTGCCTTGGAGCTGCTCCCCGAGCCTCCTGCTTGCTGTGTAGGGGAGGGGGGTAGGAGGGGGCTAATGTCAGACTGGATTCGAGTCCATCATCCACTGACTTTACCACCATTTGCTTTGCACAGCAGATTTTTATTGATACCATTGTTACTTCTTGACTCATCACGATGCCCCCAATCTTCCTCCTAATCTTTATTTGAATTTTTCCCTCCTTGCCTGTCCTTAGCCCCTCGCTCATCTCCCAGTCTCTCTCTCCAATCCCAACTACCCTACTGCGCCCTGCCATCTCCCTCCCTCCATCTAATCTCAGCCATTCTCAAATCCGTCATCAACTCCTTCACTCTCATTATCTTAAAAAACAAACAAACAAACAAAAAACAACACACAATCTAATTAACTAACTAAAACCTTAAGTAGCCAGTAGAGAGAGTAGGTGGGTGAGGTAATATCTTTTATTGGAGCAACTTCTGTTGGTGAGAGAGTAAGTAACCTGTAAACAATCATGAATTGTATTAAGAAAAATTTCAAAATCCACTATTCCTTATGGAACCCTTTATACCTCCAAGAGGTGTGGTTAACATAGAAGAGTAGCCACGTGATTTACCATAATCTTTTTCCTCTCCTCTTCACCCTTATTGTTTGTCAAGTCACTTGTGTGTCATGTCTGAAGTTAGAGTGTAACTTTGCAGGGCAGAGAATGTGCTCTTCTGTGTATTTATACAACATCTAGAACAATAGAGCCCTGATCCTTGATTGGGGTTCCAGGCAACACCATAACACAAATAATAGTAACAATTATGTCATGAAGGAGCGTAAATGCTTGTAGACTAATTCTTCAATCTCCCTCCTACCATAACTACTCTGCAGTTCTTCCCTAAATCTCTGTTGGTAACAAATCAAAATCAAGCAGCTATGTATCAGTGATGTGTGCACCGCTACACTGCACATGCACTACCACTTATAAAGGTACACACCCTCGCCACAAATCTCAGATCCGGTATAAGATTTCTTTCAGAGCCATCTATGTACCACTACATTTGGGAGTGTTTGGGTCTAGGTTTTTGAATCAGGCCAATATCTACACCTAATATGGCATCTGCATGAGTAAAGTTGGATTAGAAAGGCCGGGTGGAGATAGTGAGACTTGTGTGAAGGAAGAGAAAAAAGTTTGAGCACCAGACTAAAGTAAGATAAACAGACAGTAAAATTTCTGCAAGTATCTACCGAGAGAGAATCTATTTGGTCCTATTGTTGCTTCTCTTCTTTTATTTCATTATTTGTGCTGCCCCACCCCCTCTGGTCAAAGGAGAAATTTTAAAAGTGTGTGTGTATTCATCAGTGTCTTGTAAAATAATAAAAAGAAATGGACTAATAGCTCCCTTTAATCCCAACAGTGCTTGGATTTCATGATTTAAGGCTTACACTACAAGCTGAATGTGATTTTTTTTAACAATTATGATGATCACCATCAAAGTGAGCTTGCTCACTAGGCAGGTTTCCCCAGAGCCTTGCATGGTAGTTCTATAAATAATCAACTGGTAGCTCCACCTAGTGTCTTCTTAATTCACCAGTGAAACAAAACGCTAAAAGCATTCACTGTTGACAAAACATAAGCAAACCATAAAAACACTATTTTCAACTGGACAGTAGCCATAAATGGCATCCTATTAGGATATCTTCATTAAAGTCAAAACCATATTCTGTTACTATCATGTGATCAGAGCCAACCAGCATTCCTCCAACAAGGAGCAAGTAATGGCTTCAGCCCTGTAAATATAATGTATTCAGTGTGAAAACAGTTTTGCTGCTATCCTGAAAAGGTAAATGGTGCTTAAATTGTTTATTTGGGAAACACACTCTACTATATTTAAAATTAACTACACAGAAAATTACCCTTAAGCCTGACAGAGCTTTTCTGGAACAGCATGACAGTGAACTTTTAGAATCACTGAACAATTGTGATCATATAAACAGAAGATTAATTTTGCCCACATAGAGAAGTGCTTCTCTTCTCCCAATAGTTAATTTAAAATGTCTCTCTAAAGCGATCCAAGAAGAGAAATGATCAACTATCCAGCAGTCTATTAGTTTTACTAATCTTTATCTCAAAAACTTTTTAAAGGCTGGTTCACCACTATGTATCTGGAGATTATCTTGCCCCTTCAACCAACAGAAGTTGATCCAATAAAATATATTACCTCACATACCTGGTCTCTCTCATGTATTTTAAAGCATTTATCTTTTTAAAATAGCTATAGCTCCACTCAGGTTAGTAATAGTTTTAAACTAAAATATAAACTATTCAAGGTAAAGTTAGAACACACTAATATACAGTATGCAAAAAACATACTTTATATATAGTACTTTCAAAGAGAATATCTAATATGGGGGAGGGGGAAGTTTAAAGAGAGCATATTGTATCCTAAACTGAGCAAATTAATTTACCATAATCTTATTTTATGGGCTATTAAGTTTGCTACTGTACCTAAGGAGAAAAAATATCCTGGTTCTTGTTTACACTCACAAAACACCAAATTTACTTATTATTCCCAGAACAATCTACTCCAATATAGTTGACACCTGTTTTAAACAATCACCTGTTCTAAACTGCTCGGAGGCGGGGGGGGGGAAAGAGTGTTTCACCCTAGTGGTGATAAAATATATTTCAGTATATAGAGTATATACTTAACTCTCTCTGTCATGATGAGCAGAGAGAGAGCGAGAGAGAGAAGGGGAAGGTGTTTACAAGGAAATTATATGCATTAAAAAAGCAGCTTTAAATGACCTCAAACTTTCTTTTTACAGTCAGTTGAAACATATGCTTATGACTCATCTATTTTAAAGTATTTACAACTGCAATCCCATGACTGTATAAAAACATACTGCAGCACAGAAAATGAATTTAATAAAATGCATAAGAGAATACTCTCTGATGTTTCAAAAATAAAAGAATACTCTAATTTTCAATAATTTAGCATTTGCTATCATTCCTCATTAAAAGCTTTCAAAATCCTATCTGAAACAAGCTGATACAGAGAAATTAAGAGCAGTAATCAAGCGAGAAACGATGGACCAGCTGGGTAGATATCAAGTTGGCAAAACGTGAATACAGTTCAATAGCAGAAACAGATGCTGGAGTTGTTGAAAAACCCTGCAGGAGATATTGATGTATTTTCTTCATATAATACTGAACAACTGAATGAAAGTCAAGGGCTAAAAACTGATAAGAAGAAGAAAAAAACCTGCCAGAAAAAAAACTAAACTATAAAACAGAAACCTGCAATATTTTTTTCATTATATCAAAACATTCAATATATGCACCTTCATTTCCTCAGAATTCCTGAATATGCCAATATATCAATTAGAGCTTGCTACTGAATTATATGGAGCCTTCGTGAGGGTTAGGTTTGGTGTGTGTTTGTTTCTATCTACCTGAAGCTGCACAGACTCTTAGGAAATACTTTATTCTGTAATCTCATGCTAACATAATGCTCTCTTTCAGGCAAGTGGCTCCCTGAGGTTGGAGGAAAGCACACACACGGAAATGTTACACAAGCATAAATGCAATTCAAAGATCCATTTTGCAAAAGAAACATTGTTTTCAGAGTTTCAAGACCTCAGCAACAAATCCTCTGCTATCAGCTGCAGCTTGTCCTAACATATGCTTTGTCACGGTCAGTTTCTAATTACATTCATAATGATGCAATGGCTTTGATAATCCTACCTTCCATGCCAGCTGCTTTTCTTGTCACTCCATCATGCCAATAAGTTGGCTGCTGTAACAAATCAAGATAGTGCAAAACAGCATCTTTTCCCTGCATCTGTCATCTTCCTGAAAGCATTCTCTTACTGCCGACTGCTGGGAACCAGAAAGTCTATTTGAATTCCAACAGCTCCCCTTTCGCATGATTCAAGTTAGGTTAGGTGGGCATGCCTAACATGATTCTTTCCGTCATTTATTATGCAGCTGCTACACTGTCGGTGTGGTAACCACTCTGACTTTATCTGATACGTCAGTCTCACAGATCTGTACCTCAGTGCAAACACACGAGCCATAGCAGCATCCTGCATTTAATGAGCATTCTCCCTGGCTAAAAACTGTGTATCTGCAAATCAGTTTCAAATCCTAGTGTTCACATTGTCCTCTAATGCTAATGTTAAGGTTTAGGCTTTTTCTTTTTTTAATTTTTGTCCTTTTGTTACTTACTTTCAGAAAGCACTATTTCTCTCCTGCACACTCTCAAATTAGTCATACTTCAGTTAAATGTTGGCTGATTTGTCTGAAACTACACAGCACCTTTACAGTGAAACTCTCTGCTCTAAAGATACTTTTAAAATAATAGCACTGTTTATTCGGGTTCTCAACTCTGCTTCATTATAGGGATGGGTTTTACAGCATGCATCTCAGCAAATTCTATTCACATCTCTTCATTCTATTGAATGGCTCCCTAATGAGGATCTGGTGGATTTGTAAGCAAATTTGTCTACGTCAACCTGTAGGTGACTTTTGTGTTTGATTTTTATGTTTTATGCATTTTAGCAGAAGACAGTTCTCACAATTCTGTGTTACTCGCATCTTAGTATCCTTAAAGTGATACTGTACTGCAGTTAAAATAAGTGAACACAAGCTGATCAGTTTCATTCACCAGTCTGTAGAGGGCATTCCACAATGATTAAAGTTCACTTATCTGATTGTGAGGGTCTCGTGAATAAAAGGAAATGGGATTTGTTTTGTTGTCTTTTAGTTAGAATATCTCAGATGGGGGGTGGGTGGGAAGAACACGCACGCATCACTGATTTTAAAAATAACTTTAATAGACATTGACATATACACATCAATCATCTACCAAATTTCATTAACTGCATCTCATCCCACCACTTTTGTCTGAGTCTCATTGGAATTCAGAACCCAAGTGTTTTAAGTTTAGTGCATCTGCTTGTCAGTAAACTGAATAAAAGAATAAACCTGTACTGAAAGTGTGAATGTTGAAATCAGAAAAAAGTGACATTATAAAAGAACACAAAAACAACTGGTCGAAACTATTAGTCATGTAAGTGAAGCAGAAGGGAATATGGGGAGAGCCATTCTTAGGGAAAGATTTTGTTTGCCCCTTTTACATGTGGTAGGGTAGGGTAGGTGGTGGGGGAGAGCAGAGAGGAGTCTATGGAGCCTTCCCCTGCTCTCTAGACAACCATGTAGCAGTGTTACCAACTCACCATTTTATTTCAAGACTCACAATATTTGGTGGTTTTCTTAAAATCCCAACTCCTGAAGTCGAACAATACATGAGAATCTCAGCTTTCTTTTTTTAAAAACTAAGTTCCTTCTCTGCAATCATGAGGACTAAAGGCTGAAAATATGCCCCTAACTGTACTCTAAAGCAGAGGTGGGCAAACTTTTTGGCCTGAGGGCCACATCTGGGTATGGAAATTGTATGGCGGGCCATGAATGCTCATGAAATTGGGGGTTGGGGTGTGGGAGAGGGTGAGGGTGAGGGCTCCAGCTGGGGGTGCAGGCTCAGGGGTGGGGCAGGGAATGAGGGGTTGGGGGTGCAGGAGGATGCTCTGGGCTGGGACTAAGGGGTTCGGAGGGCAGGAGGGGGATCAGGGCTGGGGCAGGAGGTTGGGGCGCAGGAGGCGGTCAGGGGTGCAGGCTCCAGGTGGTGGAGCTACCTCAAGCAGCTCCCAGAAGCGACGGCATGTCCCCCCTTCGGCTCCTATATGCAGGTGCAGCCAGGCAGCTCTGCGCGCTGCCCCATCCACAGGTGCCACTCCTGTAGCTCCCACTGGCCACAGTTCCCAGCCAATGGGAGCTGCAGGGGTGGCACTTGGGGCGGGGGCAGCACGCAGAGCTGCCTGGCCGCACCTGCACATAGGAGCCGAAGGGGGGACATGTCGCTGCTTCCAGGAGCCGCATGGAGTGGGGTAAGCCCCACTCCCCGCTCCCCAGCAGGAGCTCAAGGGCCAGATTAAAACGTCTGGAGGGCCGGATGCGGCCCCTGGGCTGTAGTTTGCCCACTCCTGCTCTACAGGCTCAGAAATCAGAAAGCAAATAGAAAGAATCCCCAATTTTTAAAATCTCATGATTTTTAAGGCACTTCTGTGATTGTTTTTAGGCCTGTTTCATGATATTTGAATACTTGAGGTTGGCAGTACTCTTTTAGGGTCAGGTGCAACTGCAAGAACTGCTCCCTCCCAAAGGGAGTAAG
>NW_020685790.1:0-9209 GCF_002925995.2 Terrapene triunguis
CTGATCGGGAAGTCTTGGATCTGATCGCTGTGTGGGGCGATGAGTCCGTGCTTTCAGAGCTGCGATCGAAAAAGCGGAATGCGAAGATCTACGAGAAGATCTCCAAAGCCATGACGGAGAGAGGATACAGCCGGGATGCAACGCAGTGCCGCGTGAAAATCAAGGACCTGAGACAAGGGTACCAGAAGACCAAAGCGGCAAACGGACGCTCCGGATCCCAGCCCCAGACATGCCGTTTCTACGAGGCACTGCATTGCATTCTAGGTGCGGCCGCCAACACTACCCCACCACTGACCGTGGACTCTGACGATGGGGTATTGTCGACGGCCGCTTCCTCGGAGATGTTAGCAGATGGGGAAGATGAGGAAGGAGATGAGGAGGACGAGGCAGACGACAGCACTTACAACGCTGATTTCCCCGACAGCCAGGATCTCTTCATCACCCTCACGGAGATCCCCTACCAACCCTCCCAAGGCGTTAACCCGGAGCCAGAATCAGGGGAAGGATCAGTCAGTAAGTGTTTTAAACATGTAAATATTTATTTGGAACAGAACAGGAATGGAATATTAACAATGGGTTTTTCATGATTACTTTGCCCTAGGCGCTTAACTTTTTAGTCCTTGCCAGTGCAATGACTGCAAAAGTATCTCACAATGTCCGGTTTCTCATGATTACTTTGCCCTAGGCGCTCTACATTTTAGTCCTTGCCAGTGCAGTTACTGGAAAATTGGGTCAATATGTCCGGGGATAGAACTGAAATCCTCCTGGGACATCTCCACGAAGCTCTCCTGGAGGTAATTTGAAAGCCTTTGCATCAGGTTCCTGGGGAGAGCGGCCTTATTGCGTCCTCCATGGTAGGAAACTTTTCCGCGCCAGGCTATCAGCAGGTACTCTGGGATCAGTGCCTCGCACAGCATGGCCGCATACGGCCCTGGTTTTTGCTGGCATTCACGCAGCATGCGGTCTTTCTCGGTGTCCGAAATCCTCATCAGAGTGATATCACTCATGGTGACCTGCTTTAAATTAGGGGAATGTTAGTATTGGGACTGATTGCCTGTTCCTTTACATAAGTGTAACCGGCGGTTTACAGCCACACGGTGGAGGCGGGACAGGGGCAGCATACAGGGATCTTTCCCGGGGACAGCCGCGAGGGGGGTGGGACAGGGGCAGAGTTCATGCTGGCCGGATTGCCGGCAGCAGGAACTGGCCAACGCTAGGGGCATTGCTTTGAACGTGAAAGGAGGGCACTGCTTTAAATTGAGCTTTCAGCAGCCAAAAGTCTACGGCCTACCATGTCCGCCTGCTACCCGAATTCCGCTGTCCTGCCCCGCTTCTGTGATCTGTACTCCAAGACCCCAGGCAGTGAATGGGAAGGCCGAAAATTCGACCTTGTCCTGAGTGCGCATGTGATAGGTGCTGTGCATGGTCTTGTTCACAGAGAAAGACTATGTTCATTGTTCACAAAAATGTATCTCTGTGAGGAATTCACTCCCTTTTTCCCATCCCACAGCTGCGAGTGTCTCCCGACCTACCCCGGCATCCCCCTCCCAGAGGCTGGCGCAGATTAGGCGCCGTAAGAGAAGGACACGGGACGAGATGTTCTCCAAACTTATGGGCTGCTCCCGAGCCGAGGCGGCACAGCAGACCCAGTGGAGGGAGAGCATGTCGCAATACCAGCGATCACACAGCGAACGGGAGGACAGGTGGCGGCAGGAAGACCAGCAGGCAACTCAAACGCTGCTTGGACTAAAGAGGGAGCAAACGGACACGCTCCGGCGCCTTGTAGATGTTCTGCAGGACCGGAGGCAAGAGGACAGAGCCCCGCTGCAGTCTATCTCTAACCGCCCTCCCCCGCCACAAAGCCCCATCCCCCCCCCACCCAAAGTCCCAAGAAGGAGGGGCGGCAGGGGCCGTGAAAACAGTCACTCCACCCCTGCAGACTGCTCAAGTACCAGATGGCTCTCACTTCCAAAGTTTTGATAAGTCCTTTCCTTCACTCCAAAAGCACCTCACCCAAGCCCCCATCCCAGTGTCATCCCCTAACTGTGTAGTTGTTAATAAAAAATACGTTTCTGTTAATTACTGTTTCCGTCAGGTTCTTTTAGAGGAGAGTGTGTCTGAAGGGGAGAAAGGGGGTTGGTAATTGGAGAGGACAGTCACCTTTACCAGGGTACAGACATTGCAGTCACTAGGCACCCTGGTCAGTCTGGGAGGTGGTTTTCATGTTCTGTGTGGGGGGGCTATGTGAGTTTGTGGCAGGGGAGGGCAGTTACAGATCTTATGCACCGGTCCTTAGCCTGGATGACAGAGCCACACAGCAGGGGATCTGTAACCGTCCTCCCCCGCCACAAAGTCACATAGCCCCCACACACAGAGTCCCGAAAAGGAGGGGTGGCAGGCTCCGTTGAAACAACCAGTCCACCACTGCGGACCGCTCTAGGAGCAGGAGCCTGTCATTCCTCGAGTTTAGAAGCGTCCTTTCCATCACTACACCCGCTCCCCACCACAGTCTGCGTCCCAGGTTCAACACTTTACCACGAAACCCTTAATAAAGAAAACGGTCTTAATGAACAAAGTTCCATTTATTTTATTTTTTAAGGTGTGTTGGAAGGGGGGAAACGGGGTGAAGGGGGTATGTAACTGGAGAGGATAGTCAACATTAACTGGGTAAAGAAATGGTGGCAGGTTCAGCTTCTCTTTAAACAAAATTAATAGTCACAGGTTACCCTGCTCACTGTGGAACCTAGCTTTCAAAGCCTCCCGGATGCACAGCGCGTCCCGCTGGGCTCTTCTAATCACCCGGCTGTCTGGCTGGGCGTAATCAGCAGCCAGGCAATGTGCCTCAACCTCCCACCCCGCCATAAATGTCTCCCCCTTGCTCTCACAGAGATTGTGGAGCACACAGCAAGCTGCAATAACAATGGGGATATTGGTTTCGCTGAGATCAGAGCAAGTCAGTAAGCTTCTCCATCTCCCCTTGAGATGTCCAAAAGCACACTCCACCACCATTCTGCACTTGCTCAGCCGGTAGTTGAAGAGTTCTTTTTCACTGTCCAGGGCGCCTGTATAGGGCTTCATGAGCCAGGGCATTAGTGGGTAGGCTGGGTCCCCGAGGATCACTATAGGCATCTCCACATCCCCAACAGTTATTTTGTGGTCTGGGAAGTAAATACCTTCCTGCAGCCGTCTAAACAGAACAGAGTTCCTGAAAACACGAGCGTCATGAACCTTGCCCGGCCATCCAACGTTGAAGTTGGTAAAACGTCCCCTATGGTCCACCAGTGCTTGCAGCACCATTGAAAAGTAGCCCTTTCGGTTGATGTACTGGCTGGCCTGGTGCTCCGGTCCCAGGATAGGGATGTGAGTTCCATCTATAGCCCCACCGCAGTTTGGGAATCCCATCGCGGCAAAGCCATCTATGATGACCTCCACGTTTCCCAGGGTCACTACCTTTGAGAGCAGTAGCTCAACGATTGCGTTGGCTACTTGCATCACAGCAACCCCCACGGTAGATTTGCCAACGCCAAAGTGGTTCGCGACTGACCGGTAGCTGTCTGGCGTTGCAAGCTTCCAGAGGGCTATGGCCACTTGCTTCTGGACAGTCAGGGCTGCTCGCATCCGGGTGTCCTTGCGCTTCAGGGCAGGGGACAGCAACTCACAAAGTTCAAGGAAAGTTCCCTTATGCATGCGAAAGTTTCGCAGCCACTGTGATTCATCCCAGACCTGCAGCACTATGCGGTCCCACCAGTCCGTGCTTGTTTCCCGGGCCCAGAATCGCCGTTCCACAGCATCAACATGACCCATTGCCACCATGATGTCCACGGCGCGGGGTCCCGTGCTTTGCGAGAGGTCTGTGCCACTCTCAGACTTAATGTCCTCACCGCGCTGCCGTAGCCTCCTCGCCCGATTTCTCAGCATCTGCCTCTGAAAAAGGTGGATGATAAGGTGCGAGGTGTTGACAATGGCCATAACTGCAGCGATGGTCGCAGCGGGCTCCATGCTCGCAGTGCTGTGGCGTCCGCGCTGTCACTCACCAGAAAAGTGTGCGAACTGATTGCCCGCCGGCGCTTTCAGGGAGGGAGGGCGGGAGTGACGGTTGAATGACGACAGTTACCCAAAACCACCCTCGACACATTTTTTTCCCCAGCAGGCATTAGGAGCTCGACCCAGAATTCCAATGGGCAGCGGGGACTGCGGGAACTGTGGGATAGCTGCCCACAGTGCACCGCTTCCAATGTCGACGCTTGCCCCGTTAGTGTGGACTCACAAAGTCGAATTACTGTTCGTAGTGTGGATGCACATGTTCGACTTTGTAATATCGGTTCCACTAATTCGATTTAAGTAAAATCGAACTACTCTCGTAGTGTAGACATACCCTCAGACTGGACACCTTCCAGGCCTGAGCACAATTCTTTCCCCTGGTACAGCTCTTGTTGCAGCTCAGGTGATAGCTAGGGGATCCTTCATGATGGCTCCTCCTCCCCCTCTGTTCTCTTCCACCCCTTTATATATCTTTTGCATAAGGGGGGAACCCTTTGTCCCTCTGGGTTTCCACCCCCCCCCCTCACTGGAAAAGCACCAGGTTAAAGATGGATTCCAGTTCAGGTGACATGATTACATGTCACTGCAAGACTTCATTGCCCACTTGCCAGCACACACATATACAGGAAGACTAGCAGGTAAACACAACCATCTGCAGACAATGGTCCTTGTTAATGGGAGTCATCAAGATTCCAAACCATCATTAATGGCCCACACTTTACATAATTACAATAGGGAACTGGCACTTCTGCAAACCTCCCTTTGCAGCCAGCTGCTTGGTAGTGCGAAGCAACAGCTGGTGCATTGGCTGTCTTTTGACCACTAGCTTGTGTGGATGTAACAAAAATAGCTCAGTGCAGATGTAACCCACACCCCTCCTGGGTGTGGTGTTCTGTCCCATCTAATGGCACCGAGACCACTTAGCGAGAGAGATAAAATGAGTCTGGTCTACAGCCTTAGCTAACAGCAGGGCTGGCGCTACCTTTTTTGACGCCCTAAGCGGCGAAGGGGGAAAAAAAAGCTGCCACTGGTGGGCCACCGAAGAGGCAACCGAAAGCCACTGCAGTGCCGCCCTAAGACCACCCAGGAAGCCGCCCTTTCCCGTTTGCTGTCCCACACACCTGCTTGCTAAGCTGGTGCCTAGAGCCGGCCCTGGCTAACAGCCAGTTGGCTTTTAGCTCCTGCTGGAGAGGCTCATGCACTAAGCTCCAGGGGGCCCCAGTTCGATCCGGCCCGCTGACAACCCGGGGGTCTGTCGGAATTACACAGGCACAGCAAGTTATCTCCATTTCATGATGCTTAGGGGGATGCAGTGCTCTGGATGCAAGAGGGAGCACGCTTCTGTGGATCTGAGCTCCTTCCAACAGCAGCATGTCTTGAGAGGCCTAGAGGGGGCTAAGGGGGGCTGACTAGCCCTAGAGACCTGTCTAGTCATCTCTTAAAGAAATCTTTTATACGGTTATCCTCTGAGCCAGGCTCTTTTACTCAGGGCGATCAGGGCTTCTCAGCATTGCTTTCTTGCAACCATAACTTTGCAAGTTCTTCTACTGTAATCACCTAAAAACATAAGGGTCTGATCATGATCCCAGATACAGTGGAGTAAATCAGGAGTAACTGCACTGAATTCAGAGAAGCTGGCGCAGTGGAGCATCGGCACAAGTGAGATCAGACTCAGGCCCTGCGTTCTTACAATGCTGCAGTGGAATTCCGGTAATATTGGAGGGGGGGTCACAGCAGTAGGTTCTGGTGGGAAGAGCCACTGGTTGATTCTTAATGGAGAATAATTTTACTCCTCCAACTCTTCCTGATTCATCTGGTTTTAAAAATAAGGAGGTCTGGGTCAGTTTGATAGTTGGCGGGGTTAGGTTTCAGGGAAATATTTTTCGCCAGATAAAAGACTATATTTTATATGTATATAAAACTTATACTGTATATATATATACACACACACACATATATATACAGTATAAGTTTTAAACAAAGAATTTAATACTGTACACAGCAATGATAATTGTGAAGCTTGGTTGAGGTGGTGAAGTCAGAGGGTGGGATAATTCCCAGGCAATGCCTTAATGCTGAATGATCAACTAGCACTTGGCTGAGCCCTCAAGGGTTAACACATTGTTAATGTAGCCTCACGCTCAGGGGTGAAAGTAACTTAAAGGACTTACCGGTATGGTACACAGGGCCGGAGTCCTCAGCAGGGGCCGGGGCCTCAACTGGAAGGGGGCGGGGCTGCAACCAAAAGAAGTGGGCCTTTAAATCCCCGGGCCCTTTAAATCGAGATTTAAAGGGCCCAGGGCTCCGGCTGCAGTCGCAGCGGCTGGGACCCCCGGACCCTTTAAATCATCGCCGGAGACCCCTGGTAGCGGTAGCTGCGGCGGCGGCTGGGAGCCCTGGCGCTCTGGCGGCGATTTAAAGGGCCCGGGGCTCCGGCCACTGCCGCACAGGGAGCTTAGGGGAGCAGGGAGCTGATGGATGGGAGGCTGCCGGTCCACCCTGGTTCCAAGCCCTCACCAGCTAGTTCCAAAGGGCTGCTCTTTCTGCAAGCAGGTGGCTGCAAAACAACGTTATAAGGGAACATTGCGCAATTTTAAACGAGCATGTTCTCTAATTGATCAGCGACATAACAACCAAACAACATTAACCGAGATGACTTTAAGGGAGGAGTTACTGTACTTAATAATGGGCTCTTCAATCGAGCAGAGAATGCAATAACATGATCCAATGGCTGGAAGTTGAAGCTGGACAAATTCAGACTGGAAATAAGGCATACATTTGGAACAGTGAGGGCCTAGGTGTGCATACGGGGTGTGCCCAGGCACAACCTAATGCAGGGGTGGGCAAGCTCGTCCTGCCCGGCCCGCCTGAGCTCCCGGCCAGGAAGACTCCCCCCGCCTTCCCCCATTCCCCGGCGCCTCAGCATGCCGTGTCCAGGACCACTCCTGGACGTGGCGCGCTGAGGCTGTGGGAGAGGGGAGAGGCGGGGGTAAGCAGCATGGTAAGGGGGCCGGGACTGGGGAGGTTGGATAAGGGGCAGGGAGTCCCGGGGACAGTCAGAGGACAGGGAGCGGGGGCGGGGGGTTGGATGGGGCAGAGGTTCTGGGGGGGGCGGTCAGGGGACAGGGAAGGGGGGGTTGGATCGTGGGCGTTCCGAGGGTCTGTCAGGACTCGGCGGGGGGGGGGGGGAGGGGGCAGGGCCGTCAGGGGACAGGGAGCAGGGTGGGGTCCTGGGGTGGTGGTTGAAGGGGTCTCGGGGGGGGGCAGACGGGACAAGGAGCAGGATGGGTCGGGGATTCTGAGGGGGGCAGTCGGGGCACAAGAAGTGGGTGGGGGTTGGATAGGGGGCAGGGGCAGGCTGTTTGGGGAGGCACAGCCTTCCCTACCGGGCCCTTCATACAATTTTGGAACCTCGATGTGGCCCTCGGGCCAAAAAGTTTGCCCACGCCTGCTCTAATGTCTCAAAAAAAAAAAGTGGCTTTGCGTTTTAATTTAATCGCATGATACACTCTATATAGAAAGCCTGCGTTCGCTCGCAGCCTGCGTCCCCACTACTGCGGCGCCGCATGACCATTGGTCCTCCCCTCCCCTCCGACCACTATTCTAGAAAATTCTTTGACCTATATAAGCGGCCGCATCAGGCATGCCCAGCGCAGCGTCTACAGTGTTTGTAATCTTTGTCGTGTGTATTCTACTGAAATAGCATAACAAGCCCGTGGCTTTACGTTTTAATTCAACCATATGATACCCCCATTTAATTTTAAAATATGGATGAGTTCGTTGTTGAGAAAAGGAGCAGACAAGCTGTTCATGTGAAAGAGCCTTTTCAAAACTAGCACATGTAAAAAACAAACTAAGAAGTACAATGTCCCAACAGCGCCTCACTCACTCATGATTTTGTACATTGACCAAGAATTGGCTTCATCAGTTAATTACAATGATGTGATTGAGGAATTTAAGTCCATAACACCATGAGGGCAGGGGACTAGACTCGATGACCTCTTGAGGTCCCTTCCAGTCCTAGAATCTATGAATCTATCACAAATAAAAAAAACCTGGTGAGCGACGTCTCATTCTCTAGGACAGGAAGATGAAGAAACTGTAATGTGTTTTGGTCAGTTTGGGTTAGCTCATTATCTGGTTAAAGATAAAGATCATGAAAACTGACTGTATCTTTGTATACGCCTGGTTATCACTACAGCAAAAATGTGGTATTTTGTGTCTCATTTTTTAAGTAAAGTTTGGTTGTTAATTTAAAAAAAAATAAATTTAGTTAAGTTTTAGTTCCTTTAGTTTGTTGGATGAATAAACATAATGTCCTTTATGATTGAGTAGTCAATAAATGTTTGCCTTTAAAAAAAAAAAATTCCCTGGGTGCACACCCTAATGAAATGTGCTGTGCACGCCTATGAGTGAGGGTCATTAACCATTGGAACAATTTACCAAGGGTCACGGTGGAGTCTCCATCACTGGCAAATTTTAAATCAGAATTGGCTGTTGTTCTAAAAGCTCTGCTCTAGGAATTATTTTGGGGGCAGTTTTCTGGCCTGTGTTTTATAGGAGCTCAGCCGAGATGATTCAGGGCCCATTTTGCCGGCTTACAAACATTAAAAAGCAGTCCCTGCCCTGGAGAGTTTATAGTCTAAAATAAGACACAGTGTAATAAGGGGGTTGAACACACGATTGGATGGGGGTTGGGTTAGGGTTACTGTGCTAGGAACGCAGATTAGCCCCAGAGCAATTGGACAGTTTCAAATCAAAGGACATTTAAAAAATGTACCTATAAATATATCAGTGACCGCGGTTCGCGGGCGGCCATGCAAATGTAAGCAAACTGGCGGCCCGCCAGCGGATTACCGTGACGGGCCGCGTGCTGCCCGCGGGCCGCAGGTTGCCCACCACTGCTCTAGGAAATGCACCTTGCCTCTCTATTTGTTTCTATAAAGCATCTAGCATGATTCTGACACTGTAAGAATAATAATAACCAAGCTTGTTTGGCAAGTCAGAATGAATTCTCTGGTCTTCCATGTGATACCCATCTATAAATAACACATCATGTCATTCCCACTTCGTTTGTCAGAGCCAGTGTGAGCTCATATCTCGATGGCCACCCACCACCCGTTGGCACCTGTCTCTTTGCAAATTAGTCCTTATAAAATATTGGACCA
>NW_020685791.1:0-2487 GCF_002925995.2 Terrapene triunguis
CCCCCCCCCCGCCTGCACCCTGTTGAGCCGGGCTCCCCTTCCCCAGGCCCAGGCTGGCTGCTTTAAGAGCCCCATGTGCTCGCTGGCAGCCTCCCACCCGGCAGCACCAACACAGGCACTTAAGGTGGCCCGCTGGGCTTGCGGGGCAGCTGCCCCCATCCAGCGCCCAGGGCCCCAAACCCGCCTGCGGCTCCCTGTGCTGGGTGGGGGCCTGTGCACCCCCCGGGGGTGGGTCAGGCCACCCCCGAGCCCAGCCCGCCTTAAGTGGGGCCCGGGAGCCAGCAGGCCCAGGGCAGGGGGTAAGCGCGGTCCATAGGTCTTCCCCCCTGGAGCCCAGTTGAGAGCTCAGCTCCTCGGCACTGTCCGGGGGCTCCGGCCCGGCACCCTCGGCCTTGAGTCCAGCTCTGGGAGCAGCCCGGCCCCGCTGTGATCCACCCCGGCTGCCTCTGCCCGGCCTGGCCCCAAGAGCACAGCCCGGCCCCCTCTGCCCGGCCCCTGAGCCTGCCTGCCGGGACGGGGGAGCCCAGAACCCCAGCCCGGGGCCTGTCTGCAAACAGCCAACCCTCCTGCATCCCAACTCCCTGTCCTGAGCCCCCTGCTGCACCCCTCCTGCATCCCAACTCCCTGTCCTGAGCCCCCTGCCACACCCCTCCTGCACCCTGACCCCCTGCCCTGAGCCCCCCCTGCCCTCCCAACTCCCTGCCCTGAGCCCCCTGTATCCTCCTGCCCCCCAACTCCGTCCTGAGCCCCCTGCTGCACCCCAACTCCCTATTCTGAGGCCCCTGCCACACCCTGCACCCCAATCCCCTGCCCTGAGCCCCCTCCTGCACTCCACACCCCTCCTCTGCCCCAATCCCTTGCCCTGAGCCCCTTCCTGCACACCACACCCCTCCTGAAGCCCAGCCCTCTGCCCTGAGCACCCTGCGCCACTCCTGCACCCTGTGAAAGTTACTAGTGACCCCCCCTTAATAGAGCAGTCGTTATGTCAGCCAGCAGCCATTAGGGGGAAGCAGACACCTTAAAGACACAGTAGCCTGAACTTTTCAACTGTTTTCCCTTCAATGCCTTAAGGTAGTTGGAGCTGGTCCCAAGCTGGCTTTCACTGACCAGATAGCAAAAGCACGGGTCTGACCACTACCAATCAAGTGTTAACACTGCAAGGACCTTGGTCTGAATGTGTATAAAGAATCTGTAAAATGTGTGTAAGAGTTTTTTGTACCAAGGTGCAAAGCTCTCCTTTCTTCTGCAGAATAAAGCAACTCTTCCTTATCCCTGTCTGGCTGTCATTGGCTCTCAGCTAGGTGGACCCGATATTTCGGTAACAACCCCAACCCCCTTCCCTGATCCCCCTCATACACCCCTCCTCTGCCCCAAACCCTTGCCCTGAGCCCTTTCTGCACACCACACCCCGTACTCCCTCCCACACCCCAACCTTTATGATCGCCTTTAAAAAAAAATTCCCTGGGTGCACACCCTAATGAAATGTGCTGCGCACGCCTATTGGTGTGGCTGAGATGTGAATCCTGCCCAGAAATCAGACCAGGGCCCTGGGTGACCCCAAAACTCATGAGATACAGACCCCACCAGCACGGGTGTGTCTGACAATAATAACACACTGGGAGCAGGGTGTCGGTGTGTGGGGCTGGGTTTTTGCCTCTGTCCCCCACCAGTCTCCCCCCACACCACCCTTCCCTCACAGTGCCCCCCACTCACATCTTCCCCCATTCCAGCCTCGCTCCCCTCAGCCCCACAATCCACACGATCCACCCGCATCACCCCATCTTCCCTTCAGTGCACCCCGTCCCCATCCCAGCCTGCCTCCCGAATCCCCAGCACCCGCCTCCTTTGCCCCCCCTGCCTGCCCTCACCCCCTGCACCTTTTTATCGTCCTCCCCCTACAGCCTGGGGGGGGGGCGGGTCTCTCTTACCTTCCCTCCGAGCGGGGCCCCCGTGGGGCAGGGGCCGGGAAGGGCCCTGGCCAGCCTGGGGCTCTGCCCTGGGAGAGTCTCCTGAGGAGCAGCTGGAAGGGCCCTGCTGGAGATTCCCCTCTCCCGGCTGCAGCCAGGGCTCCGGGCTCCCAGCACCTGCCACCGCGCGAGGATCTCCCCAGAGTCACTTCAGCGGCTGCGAGTTACTTCCTACTGCTGGGACTGAGCCCAGCGATCGCTCCCCCCAGAGCCGCCTCCCAGCTGCTCCTGGGTCCTAGCGATCAACTCCTGGCACTGCAGCATCTGTGTCCCGCTTCTGTTATATTATAGACAGCTGCAGTCCACAGGGCCCTGGGCTGCAACCCAGAGTAGAGGGCGGGCCTGGGTTCCCCCCAAACCTCCCAATTGACCTGGACTGTGGGTTCTTCCAGAGGGGAAGGTCTCTGGGCTGTTCCCCAACCCACATGGTGAATCTCTGAGGCAAGAAAATCCGCCAATAAGCGCAGGACCCACCAAGGTAGAGGAGGAACTTTGTCACACCGCTTATAGATGTGGGGAA
>NW_020685792.1:0-1288 GCF_002925995.2 Terrapene triunguis
TTGTATATTTCCCTTTAATTCAATCTCCATTTTCTTCATTTCATACTTTCTAAGTAGGAATGTGCAGCACCAGAAACTGACACAAGCCTTTTGCTGCCCCATTCTGTGCCCATCCAGCAGGAGTAGAGAACAAACCCCTCCTGGAGCGGGGATTGTCACACTGGACTGTATATACAGACGCATGTTCTCAAGCTTTGCTGTCTTTCTCCAATCCTGGCATAAGGGTGACACCTACAGCTGCTTGTAATCACGCCTGGCAGGAAGGAGACCCCTGTGTGCATTCCCTGGGGAGACAGGGGGATCTGGGAGACCCTGGACTCTGGGGGATATTTACCCAGAGCTCAGGTGCAATCTACTCAGGGGTGATGCAGGAGAAAAGAGCTGGGCGCTGCTTTCCCCACATTTCTCCTTATCCCCTTTTGGTCTCTTCACTCTCCCTTTCTTCCCCCTCCCCCCCATCCTCCGGCAGGGAGACTTGGTCACTTCCCTGCTCCCAGGGGCGCTCACTCTCCTGTAGCTGGACTGGCCCCTGCCAGTGCTAATAGGAGCAAGAGCCTGGGTGTGGGTCAGTCCCTGCTGCGGCTCTGGGACACACAGAGGCAGGAGGAGGAGCAGAGATGGGGCTAGTTCCCACCTCAGAAAGTCCCTGGCCTGGTGAGTGCGGCAGCTGCAGCCCAGGTTGGGCTTGAAGGAGCCAGGAAGGGGCCGGAGCAGTGGGGAGCGGGGGACTGGTAGGAAGGAAGCAGGAAAAGATCCAGGGCTCTGTAAGGTACAAGACACTGCTGGTGCTGTTGCCTCCAGTGGGAGCTGGGAGCCGGGGCTGAGCTTCGGGGTGCTGCTGTGGCCCCAGCGGGACTGGGCCAGGGACAGATTTTCACGGAAGCACTTTCTGTGCAGATCCGAGGTGGGGACTTTCTCCAGCTGGACCCAGTCCCAGGCTCTGCTGCCCCTGGCCCGGAGCTGCAGGCATCAGGGGCCAGAGAGACCCCGGGGCCAGTGCTGGGCGGGCAGGACAGAGACTCCGCCCAAAGGCTCCGGGAGCAGCAGGTCTCACTGCCCCTGGGGATCTGCTCCCGGGCAGGGAACGTGCCTGGGCGGGACCTGGACCGTGATGGAGCCGCTGCCCTCACGCTGCCTCAGGTGCTCTTCTTCAGCTCCTGCTCTCTCCTTAGCTCGGCCCCACTCTGGCCCAGGTAGTTCCAGCTCACATGGAGGATGGGACCCCCGGCCTGGTGACTCCCTCATCAGACTGCCTGCCCTGTCTGTCAGGGTGAGCTGGAGCTTTGGC
>NW_020685792.1:1298-1624 GCF_002925995.2 Terrapene triunguis
CGTGGTATAAAACCTCCACAGCCCACCTGTGCCACAACAACTGTTTTTCTGTACATCCAGTAGATTAAAAGCCAGGGCTGTCGTTAGGGGGTGAGCAGAGCAATTGCGCAGGGCCCCACAGCACAGGGGCCCCCACAAAGTTAAGTTGCTTCGGCTTCAGCCCTGAGCGGTGGGACTCAGATTTCTGCTTTCTGCCCTGAGCCCCAGCGAGTCTAACGCCGGCCCTGCTTTCTGGGTTATTTTGGTGGGGGCCCCCCTGAAACCTGCTCGCTGCCCCCTCAACTGGGGACCCCTGGTTGAGAACCACTGCCTGGGAACTCTGTTTG
>NW_020685793.1:0-4451 GCF_002925995.2 Terrapene triunguis
ATGATCGGATTCATCATGGGAGGCACCACAGAATAAAAAGGGTATGTCTACACTACGGGATTAATCCGAATTTACAGAATTTGAATTTTGGAAACAGATTGTATAAAGTCGAAAGTATGTGGCCACACTAAGCACATTAATTCAGCGGTGTGCGTCTATGCACCGGGGCTAGCATCGATTTCCAGAGCGTTGCACTGTGGGTAGTTATCCCATAGGTATCCCACAGTTCCCGCAGTCTCCCCCGTCCATTGGAATTCTGGGTTGAGATCCCAGTGCCTGATGGGGCAAAAAACATTGTCGCAGGTGATTCTGGGTACAGCCTCACCCCTCCCTCCATGAAAGCAACGGCAGACAACCGTTTCACGCCTTTTTTCCTGGGTGATCACTGCAGATGCCATACCACGGCAAGCATGGAGCCCGCTCAGCTCAAGACAGCAGTAATGAGCATTGTAAACACCTCGCGCATTCTCGTGCAGTTTATGCTGAACCAGGACCAGAAAAATGAGGCGAGGAGGAGGCAGCGATGGCAGCGCAGCGACAAGAGTGATGAAGACATGGTCATGGACACGGAATTCTCTCAAACCGTGGGCCCCGGTGCTTTGGAGATCATGTTGTTAATGGGGCAGGTTCTATCCGCGGAATGCCGATTCTGGGCCCGGGAAACAAGCACAGACTGGCGGGACCGCATAGTGTTGCAGGTGTGGGACGATTCCCAGTGGCTGCGAAACTTTCGCATGCATAAGGGCACTTTCATGGAACTTTGTGACTTGCTGTCCCCCGCCCTGAAGTGCCAGAATACCAAGATGAGAGCAGCCCTCACAGTTGAGAAGCGAGTGGCGATAGCCCTGTGGAACCTTGCAATGCCAGACAGCTACCGGTCAGTCGGGAATCAATTTGTAGTGGACAAATCTACTGTGGGGGCTGCTGTGATGCAAGTAGCCAAAACAATCACTGAGCTGCTGCTATGAAAGGTAGTGACTCTGGGAAATGTGCAGGTCATAGTGGATGGCTTTACTGCAATGGGATTCCCTAACTGTGGTGTGGCGATAGATGGAACCCATATCCCTATCTTGGCACCGGAGCACCAGGGTACCCAGTACATAAACCGCAAGGGGTACTTTTCAATGGTGCTGCAAACACTGGTGGATCACAAGGGACGTTTCACCAACATCAACGTGGGCTGGCCGGGAAGGGTTCATGATGCTCGCGTCTTCAGGAACACTACTCTGTTTAAATGGCTGCAGCAAGGGACTTACTTCCCGGACCAGAAAATAACCATTGGGGATGTTGAAATGCCAACAGTTATTCTTGGGAACCAAGCCTACCCCTTAATGCCAGACCTCAGGCAAACCAATATCCTCATTGTTATTTCCGCTTGCTGTGTGCTCCACAATCTCTGTGAAAGTAAGGGGGAGACCTTTATGGAGGGGTGGGAGGCTGAGGCAAATCGCCTGGCTGCTGATTATGCGCAGCCAAACACCAGGGTGATTAGAAGAGCAAACCAGGAAGCGCTGTGCATCAGAGAAGCTTTGAAAACCAGTTTCATGACTGGCCAGACTACAGTATGAAATTTCTGTTTGTTTCTCCTTGATGAAAACCTGCCCCCTTTATTGACTCATTCTCTGTAAGGAACCCACCCTCCCCCTTCGATCAGAGCTTGCTTTCAAGGGAAATAAAGTCACTATCATTTAAAAATCATTTATTCTTTATTAATTGATTATAAAAAGAGGGAGAGAACCCGGATGTGGTTTGGTAGGAGGATTGGCGGGAAGGAAAAGGCCACTAAAAAAAGGTTAAAAAAATGACAGCCTTTTGCTTGGGCTGTCCACTGGGGTGGAATGGGAGGGTGTACGGAGCCTCCCCCGCCCCCCACGTTCTTACACGTCTGGGTGAGGAGGCTATGGAACATGGGGAGGGGGGAGGGGGGTTATACAGGGCCTGTTGCACCAGTCTGTGATCCTGCTGGCATTCCTGAAGCTCCACCAGATGCCGGTGCATGTCTGTTTGCTCACGCAGCAGCCCTAGCGTTGCATCCTGCCTCAACTGATCTTCCTGTCACCACCTCTCATCTCGAGCGTCTCTCCTCTCCTCATGTTGGTCCCTCCTGTCCTCACGTTCACTGGCATCTTTCCTGTACTTTGAAACCGTGTCCTTCCACTCATTCAGATGAGCTCTTTCACTGTGGGTGGATTCCATGATTTCCGCGAACATCTTGTCTCGCGTCCTCTTTTTCCGACGCCTTATCTGAGATAGCCTTCAGGACGGAGGAGGGAGGCTTGAAAAATTTGCAGCTGCTTGAGGGAGGGGAAAAAGGAGAGAATTTTTTAAAAAGATACATTTTGCAGAACAATGCTTATACTCTTTCACGGCAAAAAACACTATTCACATTACATAGCACATGTGATTTCTGTGCAAAGTCGCATTTTGCCTCTTAATATTGATTGCCTGTGGCTTTGCTGCTAGAGATCACAGACGCAGGTCCGGGCAACAGAATTCGGCTTGCATGCAGCCATGGTAAGCCATTGTCTTTCGGCTTCTGTGCCCTCCTTTCCCACATACCAAGCAAAGCCTGTTGACTGCTGCGGTTTTCCTGTTAACCTTCAGCAGCAGAAAAAAACTAACCCCCCCATCCAATTCTCTGGATGATCACTTTATCCCTCCCCCCACTGCGTGGCTGGTATCAGGGAAGATCCCTGCAGGAACCAAACTAACACTCCCCCCGCCATGAATTCTCTGGGATGATCGCTTTACCCTCCTCCCACCATGTGGCTGGTATCAGGGATGATCCCTGCTAGCCAAACGCAAAAAGCTCAGGGCCAATTCCCGCCCCCCCACGCTTGGCTAACTGCAGGGACGGATTTCTTTTCAGCCACAGGCAAACAGCCCAGTAGGAACGGCCACCTCTGTCCCCTTAATTAAATTCCCATATTTCAACCAGGTTACCATGAGCGATATCACTCTCCTGAGGATTACACAGCGAGACAAAGAACGGATGTTGCTTGAATGCCAGCAAACACCGGGACCATACGCTGCCAGGCTTTGTCATGCAATGATACCAAATTACTTGTTACTAGCATGGCATGATCAAGTGTCCTACCATGGAGGACGGAATAAGGCTGCACTGCCCAGAAACCTTGTGGCAAGGCTTTTGGAGTACCTTCAGGAGAGCTTCATGGAGATGTCCCTGGAGGATTTCCGCTCCATCCCCAGACATGTTAACAGACTTTTCCAGTAGCTGTACTGGCCGCTAATGCATCTCAAGTCCTCAGGGCAAAGTAATCATTAAAAAACGCTTGCTTTTAAATCAAGTTTATATTTTAAAAGGTAAACTCACCTGAGGTCCCTTCCATGGGGTCATGGTCTTGGATACTGGCTTGGGAGGGTACTTCAGTCAGGCTGAGAAAAAGATCCTGGCTGTTGGGGACAACAGAGTGCTGTGTGCTCTCCGCAAGCTCGTCCTCCTCCTCCTCCTCCTCCTCTTCCCCGTCCTCAGAATCCTCAGGTGTGGCTGATGAGATTACCCCCGCCTCGGAATCCACGGTCAAAGGTGGGGTAGTGGTGGTGGCCCCCCCTAGAATTGCATGCAGCTTGGCGTAGAAGCGGTATGTCGGTGGCTCTGACCCGGAGCGACAGTTTGCCTCCTTTGTTTTTTTATAGGCTTGTCTGAGCTTCTTGACTTTCACGCGGCACTGCTCTGAGTCCCTATTGTGGCCTCTCTCCATCATGCCTTTGGAGATTTTTTCAAAAGTATTGGCATTTCGTCTTTTTGAACGAAGTTCTGCTAGCACTGAATCCTCTCCCCATATAGCGATCAGATCCAGTACCTCCCATACGGTCCATGCTTGTGCTCTTTTTCGATTATCGGCCTGCATGGTTACCTGTGCTGATGAGCTCTCTGTGGTCACCTGTGCTCTCCACGCTGCTCAAACAGGAAATAAAATTCAAATGTTTGCAGGGCTTTTCCTGTCTACCTGGCCAGTGCATCCGAGTTCAGATTGCTGTCCAAGGCGGTCACAATGGTGCACTGTGGGATAGCTCCCTGAGGTCAATACCATCGAATTGCGGCCACAGTAACTCTAATTCGAAATGGCAATATCGATTTCGGTGCTACTCCGCTCATCAGGGAGGAGTACAGAAATTGATTTTAAGAGCCTTTTATTTTGAAATAAATGGCTTCGTTATGTGGACGGGTGCAGGGTTAATTCGATTTAACGCTACTAAATTTGAATTAAACTCATAGTGTAGACCAGGCCAAAGAGTCACCATGAGATCCAGACCTGAGATTGAGCTGGAAGTGGCTTTAATATAGGCAAAACTAGCAGTGCAAACAAACACGGAGACCACAATGAGGTGAGGGAGGCAGATGGAGAAGGCTTTATGGAGGGGATTCTCAGCACTGTTTTAAAGATCAGAACATAAGACACAATTATAAAAACAAAGTAGATAAAGGA
>NW_020685794.1:0-8056 GCF_002925995.2 Terrapene triunguis
CATCCGAAGAAGTGGGTTGTAGCCCACGAAAGCTTATGCTCTAATAAATTTGTTAGTCTCTAAGGTGCCACAAGTACTCCTGTTCTTAATATGGCCACTGGGGTTGTGGTGGCATAGAGCCCGGCAGTGGTGCTCATGCCAGGATGGTGGTGGTGAGGCCATCTGAGGGCATACTCTAGGGGCCTGTTGATGTTGGGCACCATATGGAGCCTGGGAGGAGTAGTGTGACGCCACCTCCTCTGGCTCACTATCTGAACCCTTGCTAGAGAGCGGGGGAGTGTGGCATGGCAGTGGGGATGATTTCCGTGCTAGGCAGAGGCTTGGTGTGGAGGTCCCGATACCAAGAAGCAGAGACTCTGGTACATCCAATATGCGGAGGTTTCTAGAGTGGTGGAATTCCGCTGGTACCGACTGGCTCGATGTTAATGGTGGTGCCGGGGATCTTGCCTGTTCTGGTTGCTCTGGTGCTGTATGAGGCACTGAGGACAGTACCGAAACAGACTCACATAATGGGAGACCCTTTTTAGTGGAGTGCTTACTCCTGTCCCTCGGTGCCAATGACTCGGTGGGCATGTCAATAAGTACCTGCTGCTGTTGGTTTCTGTAAGCCATGGGTACCTGACTGGGAAGGTCTCTGTGCCAACAGTGCCGAAGATACCGAGCGCGATGGGGATCACTTATGGCCATCTTGGGGCTCACTATGGGGGCTTCCTGCCTTCTTCTTCAATGATTTGTGAAAAGGGTCAGCAGCTTGCTTCTTCGACTCATAGCCTTTAGATGTAGAGGACTGTGGAGAAGACTCACTGTCTGCCAAGTGACTCATACTGCAGGTCCTGAGAGGGTCTGAGAGCCACCTCCATGCAGATAATTTTTTGTTGGAGCTCTCTGACCTTACATGAACTTGGCCTGAGCTGCTGGCAGAGACCACACTTCTGCTGGACGTGGCCTTCCGCAAAGCAGCGAAAGCACTGGAAGTGCTTGTCTTCAACCGGGATTGCCTCCTTGCAAGTACGACACTTCTTGAAGCCTGGTGAACTGGATGTACCCTGTAGGATAAAGAGTCCCCAACGACGGAGAAAAAGCAAGGGAGGTGGAGTTCTTTTTCTCTTTTCTTTTAAGAGAAAAAACAGGGTTAAGAAAAAACTACAACTATACTAATTTAGAGACTAACTAACTATAGAAATGCAAATAGAAAGTAAAGATCCTAACGGACTGCGAATAGCTCCATCTCTAGCCAGGGGAAGTTGAGAAGAAATT
Source organism: Terrapene triunguis (assembly GCF_002925995.2). Taxonomy (NCBI): domain Eukaryota; kingdom Metazoa; phylum Chordata; order Testudines; family Emydidae; genus Terrapene; species Terrapene triunguis. The sequence continues at coordinate 1,258 of NW_020685794.1, forward strand.
GAGAGGGGTTAGCCCGGGCGCTGACTAGCCTCATGGAGCAGCACGAGGAGAGACAAGGGACACTTACTGAAGTTCTCCAATCAGCAGCACAGGGATGCAAGCACACACACAAGTGGAGCACCCATAGGGACACTACTTGACAACTTTATGGTTGTCTTCCTCATTTCCTGCACTGGGGGGAATCCTTCTCTGAATAGAATTAGGGCTTAAGGCCCATATACACCTCTCAGTCTAATTTACTCCAAGTAAAGGAGCCAGAGCATGGATGAGGATCTCACGCTAAATATTGTTTTCTTTGCTTTTTCTCTTTTTTGGTTTTTGTTTGTTTGTTTGTTTAAAATGTCTATATCATTGTAAAGCATTACCATGAACATAATATATACCTGAAGGAAAGACTTGGGAAGTCTTTGCTATTGGTCGACAGGTGTGCCATGCTTTTAAATACTGAAGAAAAAATTAATTCTCCTGTCCTTTCTCCTGCGACTGTCACATTTTATTTGGAGGAAATTGTGGCAATCTCCTTCACAAGCAAAGATTTGGGAAAGAAGTTGGACTTTTAATTTTAAATAGCAGAATAGAAGACAGCAAAGAAGATTAAATGTGTTCCATCAGTCATGTTTGAGCATCTTCTTGTTCTGGGCTCACCAAATGACTTTTTTTATGTGGGATCATTCATTTTGGCTACGTAATGGAAAAGTTTCATAGTTTCTCTCATTTTTTGATGTTTTTCCTTTGTGGTTCCATTTCTTTATTAATTAAATCAAATCAGATTTCCACTGAGACTGGAATAGTAGTTTTAACTGTAATTACTAATTTCCCTTTAAATTTCCTGCAATTACTTTTGTAAGTTTTGTGCCTCTTTGTAAAGTTGTTATATACAAACTTTACTATATTTTGATTAAAAGTCCTCATTATGCGCACTGCACATTTTAACATACCTAAGGTAGTAATATGCAATTGCATACCTGTCAACATTTCCTAGCAAAAAACTACAGGTTCTGCTTTACACATTTGTATAAATATGTGTAAATTTACATAAAATTGCATTCTTCAGAAATAGAAGGAAAAAAGTAAACGGGGGGAAATCCAGAAAATTCAACAAAATGCTCTGGGCTGGTTTTCTCCCATAAAACAAACAGTTGATTTTTCATGACTGCTCATACTAATGATTGAAATCTTCACTGGTTAAAATCTTTTGTTAATCTCAAATAATTTCTTTTGGAAGATCCAGAAAGAATAAGTGTTTATATAAGTGCCTGCAAAACTCCAACTGAGAAGAAAGGTATTTTGAAGAGAATCCCACTTTGAAATCTAATAATTATTTGAAATAGATTTTGAAGTACTTATATACAGTAACTCCTCGCTTAACCTTGTAGTTATGTTCCTGAAAAATGTGACTTTAAGCGAAACAATGTTAAGTAAATCCAATTTCCCCATAAGAATTAATGTAAATGGGGGGGGTTAGGTTCCAGGGAAATTTTTTTCACCAGACAAAAGGCTATATATATATATATACACACATACACACACACACACAGCAATGATGATTGTGAAGCTTGGTTGAGGTGGTGGAGTCAGAGGGTGGCATACTTCCCAGGGAATGCCTTCGTGCTGAATGATGAACTAGCACTCGGCTGAGCCCTCAAGGGTTAACACATTGTTGTTAATGTAGCCTCACACTCTACAAGGCAGCACAAATGGAGGGAGGGGAGACAGCATGGCAGACAGAAACAGAGACACACACCCTGTGTGTGTGTGAGAGAGTGAGATGTGTATTGCCTCTTTAAGTACGCTGTCCGCACTTTAAGTACATTGCCTTTTTAAGTAGATCAGCAAGTAGAGCCAGCAGTTGCAGCTAGCAAGCTTCCTCTGTCCTGAGCCCTGTCGTGCCCCCACCCGGCTCTATGGAGATGGGGTAAGCGGGGGGCAGGAGCATGGGAGGGGAGACACCCTGACATTAGCACCCTTCTTCCCTCCTCCCACCCCCAGAAAGCAGGAGGCTCCTGGAAGCAGCTCCAAGGCAGAGGGCAGGAGCAGCACATGGCAGTGGGGGGAGGGACAACCGAACTGCCGGCAATTGATAGCCTGCTGGGCGGCTGCCGCACAGGGAATTTAGGGGATTGGGGAGCTGATAGGGGGGCTGCCAGTCCACCCTGGTTCCAAGCTCCCACCAGCCAGCTGCAACAGGCTGCTCTTTCTGCAACTGGTGGACAAAGCAGGTGGCTGCCAAACAAAGTTATAAGGGAGCATTGCAAAACTTTAAATGAGTATCTTCTCTAACTGATCAGTAACATAACAACGAAACAACGTTAACCAGGACAACTTTACGTGAGGAGTTACTGTATATATTGATGGTGCAATGCTTATTGAGGAATGTTTTCAATAACAACTAAAAGCTGCCAGTGACAATCTTTCCAATAATTGATAGCAATCAATGTTTAAAGGACACAAACACATTCAGTGGTATAGAAAATTTCTGGATGAATCCAAAATCGGATTCTACAGTTTTACAGATCTATAACACACACACATAATCTGTGTCGTTATGTTAAATGTGGATCAAGCAATTGATATGTACTTTCCTTGTTAATCCAGGATACAAGCCATCAAATTAGGTTAACTGAGTATAAAGTCTATTTTCCAGGAACGAAGGCAGATAAAGAAAAGTTCCAGAAATAAAATAGAAATAAACTGGCAAATCCTAAGCAATGAGGATTTGTACTAGATTTGGGAATATAAAAGTCTATAAGAAGAACTATGGTGGGTGCTTAGCACCCACTGGCAGCCCCCCACCAACGCCTCCCCCTTCCCCCAGTGTGTCCTGCCTGCCGGCAGGCCCCACCAATCTGCGCCTCCCCTTCCCTCCTAGCGTCTACTGCCTGCCGCGGATCAGCTGTTTTGCAGCGTCTGGAGGCGTTGGTGGGGGGGAGGAGCAAGGGCGCATTGCGCTCGGGGGAGAGGGAAGAACTGGGCGGAGAAGAGACGGGACGGGGGTCCGGCATTAGGGAAGGCATGGAGTGGTGGTGAGGCCAGGGAGGAGCACCCCCCAGCAGATTAGAAACTCTGCGCCTATGTCTCTTCCTGCAATACACTTACAATTGTGACCAGCAGATGTACTGATACTAGATCCTTCTTGACATAACAAATAGGGGCCAGCTGATATGACTCTAGAATTCCCCCCATTTGTGGTACAAAATATATTAGACTAGTCAACTTTCAGGACATGTTGCAAAAGGGACCATTTGTTTCACCTGGCCTTTGAAGAGAGGTAGGTATATACCATGGAATTGGAGAATTAGCTTTTAGTTACAAACCACTGCTTGTTTGAAGCATTTCTGTAGCCATGTAAGTCCCAGGCTAGTAGAGAGACAAGGTGGGTCAGATAATATCTTTTATTGGACTAATTTCTGTTAGTGAAAGAGACAAGCTTTCGAGCTACACAGAGCTCTTCTTCAGGTCTGGGAAGGGTGTTTGGATTTTTTTGCAAGTTTAGTTGCACAGAACAAAGACTCTTAAGATAGGTACCATTGTTAATATATGCCATCTCAGGAAAAATGATCTACCTTTGAGCAGAGAAATTCCAATAAGCAATTTTTTCCTTTAAGTCCATAGTGTTAATGGCCTAATAACCTTATATAGCACTTTCAGTATTCAAGAATCTGGTCTACAAAGATGTGCACTGTAAACATTCACAAAATGATAAATATGTACATTATTTTGCCTTCTAGCTCAAGAGCCATGTAGTTTTGGACTAGCCACTTTTTGTTACATCAGATAATTAAGATTTATCTCAGCCATCTAACAAGAGTATTTTATTAGCCTTCAAAGCCAGTTCCCAGGAAAAAATGTATGCAGCCTTTGTCAACATGAAATCAGCTTTTGAGTCTACTGACAGAGATCATCTCTGGGAGAAACTTACGAAGGCTAGGCTTCTTTATCTTGAAAGCCCTCCATAGACAACCAGTGGGCAAGATTAGGATTGGGTGGCGAGATAAACTAATTTACTTATCCATCATAAGAGACATCCAACAGGGCTGCTTATTTGCCCATTTTCTTCTTAATTTTTACATTAATGAGATTGTGACAGCTTTAGAAGCAGCGCAACATTTCCCTCCCAAAATTCTGAACCGATTTGTGTTGGTCCTTCTTTATGCAATCAACATGGTTCTGTGGTCCCAAACCCTCCTAGGCTTAAAGTATATGTTAAAGGACTTTAGCTCTTTTTGCAAGTAGGAGAACCTGACCAAAAACTATAAGAAAACTAAAGTAATTTTCTCTGGCCACAGACCAGAACTGTATAAATAGATGATTGATGGCCATTATACTGAACAGGTCAGGTTTTTCCCCTGTTTGGATATCTGTTTTACACATAATGGCCAGTAGGATAAACATATAGAAGAGGTATAATTTTAAAGGTATAATTTTGATTTGGGGGAAGGGTAAATCTTGTGTTTTTAATTTGCGTTTTTAAAACTCTATTTGTTTTTCGGAGTTATCAATTTAAAATTTGTATTTACTGTAGTATGCACAGTGGTCTATGGCTAAAATGGTATATTGATAAACTATGCTAAACTACTAACTGAGTAAATTTTAATGCACTGCAATCCAAATTTTAAAAAAAATCCTAATTGTTCTTTGGTGTGATGCAACATTCACGAATTACAAGATTCCTATTCATAGATGTTAGAGACAAAAGACTGCATGGCCCATGGATCTGCAACTCAGATACATAACTATGGATCTAGGACCTGGATTAATTTTTTTGAAGACATTTTTGGATTAAGGATCTATAATTCCATCTCAGAGGTTTTAGTGAAACATGCTCTCATGTTTTATGTTGTCAAAAGTATGCCTCAAACGTATTACAAACAAATAATTTACAGTTGCTTGCTTTTTCTGTACAATAGCGGACAAATCCTTTACGCATGTGATTAGCAGTACTGACTTCAACTGGTTTATTCCCATGAGTAAGGCAGCAGGATTGGACCCTATATGTATACATTCAAAGAGAGAGAACAGCTGCTATTGCTGTAATGTACCGGAAATGGCATTTACTTTTAAGGATAAAAAGATGGGAAAGAAGGTTAATTGTAAAACACTCTCCTACCTAAATCAATAATTTCAACAAATTATTCTTTTTCAGTCTTGGTCCCAACCAAATCACTAATATATTTCATTAAGCATATTTTCAAATACTTATGGAAAATAAATAATATTGGTAAGCTCAACTTAATGGGAAGGGGATAAAAACTACAAAATATGATTGGAAATCTAGATATTTGTTCAAAAGTCAACATGATGAAAATTCACCACTAGACACAACAACCATAAAACTCTCAAGTCAGGGTTTGAACATTTTCTGGACAGATGGTTTACTTAAACACGCTGACCTCCTATCAGACTGGATTACTGCCAGTAATGCTCTAGTCTTTCCTATGGTAAGTGGGTCAAATGAGGTTTTATCAGAGTATTTTGATGATCTGATACATCATGGTCCCAAAATGATTTATTAAAATCCACAACTGTAATTTTTTTTTATATATTTCTACTGCAAATAAGATTTATCTTTGGGAAACACACCCCACTCCAACCCATCATACTAACCTTCACATTTTTCCAAGATCTGGACAGTTTCTCCTAGTTCCAAGACTAAGCCTTGTGGTATAGATCCTCGGAAGCTGCATATCACTAGAAAAAATAAAAGATAAAGGTTACATATTGTCTTGTTTTATTCTTAAAACAAAGGAGACTCACATATTAGCTTAATTTATTTATACACAAAGAGCTGTTACATATCTCCTCAAAAAAAAAAAATCTTTCCCATTTTGCCAATTACTTCCTCTTGTACATTTTCTCCCTCTTACCACAACCTTGAACTCCATTATGTTTAAAAATGATCCATACTTTTGGGGGAAATAATCTAGGTTGAGGAAGACCTCAATCATTTTTAATAATTGATCCCAGATGAACTCATGCTGTATACCAAGATTCACTTCACCTATACAACTTATAAAGTGAAAGGAATAGCACTGATTTTATTTGGATCAGGAATATTATTCTTGAGCATTAATGTACATAAAAAGGGAGGCAGATTGCAGAGATTACTTTTCTCCAACATTTCTATTCATCTTCAAGCACGGTCTGGCGCTAATTTAATGTAGGAAAGCTGTCATTTTTAGATATTTATGATTAAGGCTAATAGAGAATGTGTTTTTTGTTTAGAAATACTGAATAGGTTATAGAGCTTTAATAATTTAGAGATGACAGCCTTAAGTGTTGTGTCTTTTCTTCCAGTTTTTTTATTAGTTAATTACTGTAGAACTGAATTAAGAAAAATCACTTTATGAAATGTCTTGTCTTAAAAATGAACGTAGGAAAATATAAATAAAATAAATCACCACTCAGAACCTAAATCTAACAAGAAAGGAATTATTTGTTGGAAATGCATAACAAAGTCTTCCTTACCCATGATACTTGTTAAAATGCCATAGTGGCACGGCTACTGGTTGTTGTTGTTTTTTTTGGGGGGGGGGGCGGGTTGTATTTTTTTTTTTACATTAATAGGTCATGTCAACAGTAACTAGGATTACATATAATTATGATCATTCTTTTAAAAACCTTTGTATCTATAAGTGTCATTAAAAGTGTCATTAAAAAATGGAGAAAACAGAAAACCCACTTTCTCCTGGAGAACTAACTTTAAGATGATTTATATATACACTGACAATACACACATCTTGTACATACATTTTACACACACACACACACACACACACACACACACACACACACACACACA
>NW_020685795.1:0-4898 GCF_002925995.2 Terrapene triunguis
ATAAATTTGTTAGTCTCTAAGGTGCCACAAGTACTCCTGTTCTTTTTAATTTGCAAATTCCTTTCTCAAGAAGCTGACCAAATGCTTTACTAAGGCCTTGGCTACACTTGAGAATTCACAGCACTGCTGCGGCAGCGCTGTGAAGCGTGAGTGTAGTCGCGCCGCCAGCGCTGCGAGAGCTCTCTCGCAGCACTGCAAGTACTCCACCTCTCCGAGGGGAATAGCTTGCAGCGTTGCGAGCGAGTGTGCAGCGCTGCAGGTGCTGATTACACTGGTGCTTTACAGCGCTGCACTTGCTGCGCTCGGCGGGGGGCGTTTTCACACCCCTGAGCGCAGCAAGTTGCAGCGCTGTACAGCGCCAGTGTAGCCAAGGCCTAAGGCTACTTAGAATCAAAATACATTGATATACAAGTACATAGCCAATGTTCATAACTTCAACCATAAAAATGATACACACATACAGATAGCATTATGTGACAGACCCAGACCAGTGGGGTACAGGAGTCTGGTAGAGGGCAAATATACTGGTCACTGGATGAGTAGTTTTCCTGTTCCCTGAGTGACCAGAGCAGGGGCTGCACTAGAGTAATCAGGAACCTGCTAGAACCAGTTAAGGCAGGCAGGCTAATTAGGACACCTGGAGCCAATTAAGAAGAAGCTGCTAGAATCAATTAAGGCAGGCTAATCAGGGCACCTGGGTTTTAAAAGGAGCTCACTTCAGTTTGTGGTGCGAGTGTGAGGAGCTGGGAGCAAGAGGCGCAAGGAGCTGAGAGTGAGAGGGTGTGCTGCTGGAGGACTGAGGAGCACAAGCGTTATCAGACACCAGGAGGAAGGTCCTGTGGTGAGAATAAGGAAGGTGTTTGGAGGAGGCCATGGGGAAGTAGCCCAGGGTGTTGTAGCTGTCATGCAGCTGTTACAAGAGGCACTAGAGACAGCTGCAGTCCACAGGGCCCTGGGCTGGAACCCGGAGTAGAGGGCGGGCCTGGGTTCCCCCCAAACCTCCCAATTGACCTGGACTGTGGGTTCTTCCAGAGGGGAAGGTCTCTGGGCTGTTCCCCAATCCACATGGTGAATCTCTGAGGCAAGAAAATCCACCAATAAGCCCAGGACCCACCAAGATAGAGGAGGAACTTTGTCACAATAATCATAATCAGCCAATCATAACCTTCCCATAGACACCTTACACAACAACCTTTGTACAATATTTGTTGCAAATATATAACAGTGGTTGCAACAATGATCTATACGGTTACAGGTTATGTCAGTAACGTCACAGATGGGTAAAAATGAATGAAAGGTTTCTGCTAATTTGCTAATGCAAATGGACCTACCAGCATGAAGTTCACCTCTTTAAACACAGGGATGATTTTGGTGTTCGTGTCTCATTTAGGAAGTGAAGGTAGCTTCAGCGTAAGTGGCATTTACACAGTTATTTGCAGTTGTGCAAAACACCAGGGATGGCCCCTAATCCTGGCAAAACAAATAGCAATTCAGTGATTGGCGTAGTGAATCAAACAGAAGTTGTCCTGTGTCTTGCTTTAATTCAGCTCCAATCTCGCACCACAAAAGGCATATTAGCTATAGTTATTCAAAGCAAATCAGTCGACAAGCGAATTGCCAATGAAGTCAGAAGGAAAACCATGCTTGCTAATGTTTCTAAGGGAAAAATCTCCAAAAGTAATTTTTGTTGTAGATTAAATCCTGCAAATGGTAACTCCCTTTCTGGGTTATTTATTTATCAAACTGAAAGGATGACTGAGCAGGATGGAGATTTCCTCCATATAGTTTAAAGAATGTTATTGAGCAAAGAAGTCATAGAAGTTATTCCGTTTTCTAACCCTGCAGCCTCCGGCAAAAAATGCTCTGGATTAGAAAGGTAGAGTCATGCAAACTAGAAGAGAGGACAAGACGCTGTCTGATGCAGTATGTACTTAAAAATGCAAATCCTATCATCTCTGTTCAGATTCATTTTTCCATGGGTACTTGGGGGGATTGCCAATATCCCTTTATAACAATTACTCCGCTCAATCAGGAAAACAAATTCTGCAGTTGTGTTTTAGAAACAATGATATGAATCAATCAGTGAGTAGGTATTTAACATAGTTTTATATCAGTGTAACAACATCCACAGAGCTGAACAGTTTTGTAAAACTTTTTTAGTTTCACTAAAATATTCACTTAACTTTCTGAAAAACCCTTCTCCCAAAGTCTAAGCTGTGGCTTCAAAACCAGTAATAGTTTAGGTCCCAAAAGACTAATTACACCTCTACCCCAATATAACGCAACCCGATCTAATGTAGTAAAGCAGTGCTCCGGGGGGGCAGGGTTACGCGCTCCGGCGGATCAAAGCAAGTTAGATATAACACAGTTTCACCTATAACGCGGTAAGATTTTTTGGCTCCCGAGGACAGCGTTATATCAGGGTAGAGGTGTATTAGCTAAAACAACCAAGAGACCTTGTGGAACCTTAGAGACTTAACAAATTTATTTGGGCATAAGTTTTCGTGGGCTAGAACTTACTTCATCAGATGCATGCAGTGGAAAATACAGTAGCAGGTATATTTATACATAGTACATGAAAAGATGGGAGTTGCCTTACCAGGTGGGGGGGTCCGTCTAAGGAGACAATTCAATTAATAGTAGAATACCAAGGGAGGAAAAATCACTTTTGTAGTGGTAATGAGGGTGGCCCATTTCAAACAGTTGACAAGAAGGTGTGAGTAACAGTAGGGGGAAATAAGTATGGTAAAATTAGGTTTTGTAATGACTCATCCACTCCCAGTCTTTATTCAGGCCTAATTTGATGGTGTCCAGTTTGCAAATTAATTCCAGTTCTGCAGTTTCATGTTGGAGTCTGTTTCTGAAGGTTTTTTGTTGAAGAATTGCCACTTTTAAGTCTGTTATTGAGTGACCAGGGAGGTTGAAGTGTTCTCCTACTGGTTTTTGAATGTTGCAATTCCTGATGTCAGATTTGTGTCCATTTATTCTTTTGCGTAGAGACTGTCCGGTTTGGCCAATGTACATGGCAGAGGGGCATTGCTGGCACGTGATGGCATATATCACATTGGTAGATGTGCAGGTGAACGAGCCCCTGATGGTGTGGCTGATGTGGTTAGCTCCTATGATGGTGTCCTTGAATAGATATGTGGACAGAGTTGGCACTGGGGTTTGTTGCAGGGTTTGGTTCCTGGGTTAGTGTTTTTGTTGTGTGGTGTGTGGTTGCTGGTGAGTATTTGCTTCAGGTTGGGGGGCTGTCTGTAAGTGAGGACTGGCCTCTCTCCCAAGGTCTGTGAGAGTGAGGGATCGTCCTTCAGGATACGTTGTAGATCCTTGATGATGCGCTGGAGAGGTTTTAGTTGGTGGCTGTAGGTGACAGCTAGTGGCATTCTGTTACTTTCTTTGTTGGGCCTGTCTTGTAGTAGGTGACTTCTGGGTACCCTTCTGGCTCTGTCAATCTGTTTCTTAACTTCACCAGGTGGGTATTGTAGTTTTAAGAACGCTTGATAGAGATCCTGTAGGTGTTTGTCTCTGTCTCAGGGATTGGAGCAAATGCGGTTGTATCTTAGAGCTTGACCGTAGACAATGGATCGAGTACATCATCACGCATCTACAACCTATCCTGAAGGACGATCCCTCATTCTCACAGACCTTGGGAAACAGGACAGTCACTGAGGCCAAACATCAAACTGACAGAACTGAAGTGTTGCCAGGTGTCTGGCAAACACTAAAAACTCTCTGGCAGGCAAAGAATTGTATAAAGTTGTATGACAATTTTATTATTTCTAAGAAATTTGAAATAAAAATACAATATAAATGTTTTCTTTTCTGAACACCATCTTCAATGGCATTATTGGCCCACTGGGAGGATTTGAGGACTGGCACTGGCCCTAAGGTAAATTGAGTTTGAGACCCTTGGTATAAAGCTTATACAGGGTAAACTCATAAATTGTCCACCTTCTATAACACTGATAGAGAGATATACACAGCTGTTTGCTCCCCAAGGTATTAATCACTTACTCTGGGTTCATTGATAAACAAAAGTTATTTTATTAAGTATAAAAAGTAGGATTTAAGTGGTTTCAAGTCAAAACAGGCAGAACAAAGTAAGTCATAAAGCAAAAACACGCAAGTCTAAGCCTAATACATTAAGAAACCGATTAGAGGTAATATTTCACCCTCAGATATGTTCCAATAAGCTTCTTTCACAGACTAGACTCCTTCCTAGTCTGGGCCCAATCCTTTCCCCTGGTACAGTCCTTGTTAGTTCCAGCAGACATCTTAGGTGGAAAACAGGGACTTTCTCATGACTGGCAGCTTTAGCTTCTAAGCAGGGCTGTTCTCATGACTGGCCTTCTTTGTCCCATTCTACCCCCTTTTATAGCTTTGGCACAAGGCGGGAATCTTTTGTCTCTCTGGGTCGCCACCCCTCCTTCTAAATGGAAAAGTACCTGATTTAAGCTGGATTCCAGTATCATCTGACATGGTCAAATGTCCTGTAAGACCTCATTCTTCATTACCCAGGGGCTGGCCCATAGGTACACAGGAAGGCTTGCAGGTAAAGAAAACATTTACAACCAATTGTCCTGGTCAATGGGAGCCATCAAGATTCTAAAGCACCATTAATGGCCCACACTTTGCATCATTACAATAGGACTTCAGAGTTATACTTCATATTTCTAGCTTCAGATACAAGAATGATACATGCATACAAATAGGATGAACACACTCAGTAGATTATAAGCTTGGTAATGATACCTTACAAGAGACCTTTTGCATAAAGCATATTCCAGTTACATCATATTTACATTCATAGGCATACTTTTATACAGCATATGGAGTGCAACGTCACACCCCCTCTGCCCACTCAGTCCAAACTCCTGGCAGTGTGGGGCTTGCGA
>NW_020685796.1:0-6933 GCF_002925995.2 Terrapene triunguis
GGGGGGGGGAGGGGCGGTTGTGTTTGAGTCCAGGCGGCCCAAACAAAGTCAGGGGGGAGGGGCTAGTAACCCCCCTCCCTACGTCACAGCCTGCTAATTAGCTCCCCCTAAGTAGCCACCCCCCAGATAATTAATTAACCCTCCTGGGGGATGATGACTCATGGCAATATCCTGGCCAAGGCCTTCACCCCAATTAACCCCCCAGAGCTAATTAACCCCTTGGCCATGACCAAGCAGCTAATTAACAACCAGGGTCGTTAGCGCTTTCTTAAATAATGGTCTGGGCATAGCTAATTAACACAGGTAATTGATGCATTAATAAAGACTAATAATGACCCCCCAGTCGCCCATGATGCCTAACGCCCAACTGATCCCCGCAGGGTAATTAATATGTTAACGATAGCATCACGATAGCCAATCACCCCGAATTTCATTCATATCAATAACAATCATTAATATCACCAGCATTACTATCAACAAATATTAATTACCATCCCCCCAATTAACGTCATTCATACATAGCCCAGAGTTCATTAAATAACCAATAATCCCTCATTAATAAAGGGGCTACAATTAATAACCTCTAATATAATCAATATACGATACTTAGGAAACAGTCATTCAAAAGCCAACATGCTGGAGAAACCCATAATTAACACAGAGCCATTAATTAGCTCATTCTGAATAATTAGAGAATTGATGATTAAAGGAGCCATAAATATTAAATACTGCCCCAAAGGCCCATGGTAATAGATAAATAACCAATCAAAAGCCAACCAAGAGCCAAACAATTAGTGAACAATCCGAAATAAAAAGTAAATACCCACCATATTTCGTTGTAAAGACATAACCCATAAAACAGGCCTAATTAAATACATGATGATATTCATAAATAACCCACAAGACATAATAAAATAATACACAAAGGAGGAACGGCCACTAATGGCCGATAATAACGAAAGAACCACTGCCCAGAATAGAGATTCACCGATTATGAACAGGCTTGGCAGAATTCGATTTTTATTTTGTTATAATTTTGATGGATAACATGGGTGTTTAGCCATTTTTTCTCGATATTTTATTTTAGTGCACAACTAAGAGTTCAAAGCATTTTTTTCTTGTTTTACTTATTTAAATTTTCACCATTGCGGGAAATTAGGGAGGGATCAATAATGGGTGGGTGTGTCAGACAGTAATTATTTAATGATGGTAGACACTGAAATTCAAAAAGTTTATAACTGATAAACACAAACTGTCAGCATCACATGAGGAAACATACAAAGTCGAAATCAAACTCCGATAATTTCCGAAGAAATGGCTGTAACTTTTGGTTATTATTGATGGAAATGTTTTGCATATCTACAGCGAAATCAATGTTTACCAGCGTTGGTGATAAAAATCTGATCCTTCCAAGCCCAAAAATAATCCACAAAAGGATGAATGGCCACTAATAACTGATGATAACTAAAGAACCCTTATCAGAATAGAGTTTCATGGATTATAAATCCAGAACGGACCATCCCTTCTGAGCTCCTGGATGACAGAGTCCAGAGAACTGCCCTGAATATTTTACATCAGTTATTGATAACAATCAATGGTCAATTAGCAAATAATTAACACTATTTGTTAACAATATTTTATAGTTAAGTGGTTATACATAATTAATAATAACTATGTAATAGCTAATAAAGTAAATAACATTTCAGTCAATAGACTACCATCATTAAAGTGTTAATAAATAAAAATCAATATTACAAAGTTAATTAACCATACATATTTGTTTCATTAATAAGGAACTTGATCACTTTTATCCAGCCATCACCATACACACCCTTCCACCCATCCATCCCCCACCCACCATCCATCCCTCTAGCCTTCCCCTGCACTCCGCCATCGATCCATCTATCCCCATACATACCCACTCATCTGCACAACCCTCCCCCTCTCCATCCTCACACCCGCTCACCCATCCCATTATCCATCCATCCATCCATGCATGTCTCCCTCCTCCTCCATCCATCTGTCCCTGGATCTATCAACCTACCCCCATCTATCCCTCCCTCCCAGTGCAGGCCTGCCGGAGCTAACTCCTCCTTGTCCATGTCCCCCACAGCATGGATTGGTTCCATTGCAACCAGTGCTTCCGCCAAGATGGCGCCAACTTTTGCATCACCAGCTGTGGACACCTCTTCTGCAGGAAATGCTTTGCCGCGGGTGAGGCTCAGGGCATGCTCCGTGCTTTGCCCCCAGGGTTCTGAGGGGCAGGGAATGGGGTCCGGCCCCCTCCAGAAGCCTTTGGGACCATGCACATAGTGAGCCATCATTGGAGCCCCCCCAAAAATGCTTCAAAAATTTTTTCTTAAAAAATGAAATTTCTCAGAAAATATTTCCCTCAAAAACATTCCCTCCGCCAAAAAAATCATTGTTGATTTGTTTTGAGAAGAGATTTTCAACCATTACATTTTTCTCAAAATTTCCCCCCTTGAAGATTAATTTTTTCTTTTAAAAAATCATTTTGATGAAGTTCAAGAAGAAACTGACATTTGTCATTTAGCGATACAGGAAAATTCCTGTTTTCTGTGTTTTTTTTTAACTTTGCCCACCATTCGCCCATTGGAAAAAGGAGGGGGAAGGTTCAAATTTTCTTTTTAACTATAAAGTTAAAGAAAGTGTGTGTGGGGGGGAAACCCAGATTTGCACTCTCATTAACTTCTTCTGACTGGAAAAATTGTGAAAATAATAGAAAATATGGAAAATATTTGGGGAAAAAAGTAAAAAGCGAGTTCTTCCTCACATTTCACACATTTTTCTTCCACAGGAAAAGTGCAAAAATAGCTTGAAAAATGTTAAAAAGCGAGAAAAAGTACCTTTTAAAAAAAATCAGCTTTTTCCAGTGGAAAAAAAAAGTAAACAGGAAGCAAAAGTGTGTTTTTTTCCACATTTTCTCTCACTTTAACATTCTCCGTTTCACTAAAAAACCAGGGGGGGAATAGTAACAGAGTGCCTTGCCTACACACACAAACTGTACTGCTTCAGCTCCCTGGCTTAGTTAAATCGGTGTAAACTCTGTACAGAACTTGCGACCACGATAATAATAATAATAATAATCACTTGTTTCAACCCTTGCAGAGAAATGCCCCATTTGTGGAGCGACCTGCAAATATCTGTGTCTCGCCGATAATGTGAGTTGCTCTCATCCTTTTCCACCATCCTCCCTTTCTTCTCTCGTCCACACATGCAGGGTGATGCTGGTTTAACTAGAGATGTGGTCTTAGCCCAGTTGTGTGTGGCTGCTCCGATTTCAATTTAGCATGAGACTCTTTCAGAGTTTTAGCCCCGATCAATTTTGCTTTGGTTGTTTCAGGTCCCCAAAATGATCTGTTCATGTTGGCTCAAAAGCTCCAGTAGGATCCTGGTGTATGGGCCTCTGACCCCTTCAGGTGTCCCGTGGTCCTCCCTGAAAATCCCCCAGGAAACCTGAAAGCAGTGCAAAGGACTCTGGGATGCAGGTCCACGGTGCAGCACGTGGCTTGAAGGTGCCCTACCAAAATAGCCCATATCTGATGGTTGAGCTTGAATGTGTCTCTTTGAAAGGGTCCTCCATTCTTGATTGAAAGACTCCAAACCAAAATTGGAGATGTGCAAATTTGTGCCGGCCTCACCATCTTAATACCAAGTCTTGTGTTGTTTTATTTCAAGTCCCAGCTTTCAGAGCCGCTGACCCAAGTAATCAAACATACCATGTTTCAGCCCCTAGAATAACCATGATTGCCTTTCAAAGCATGCGCTTGTACCAGATCATAAATTGGGGTTCTTTTCCTTTCCTTTCAGTTGGATTCACATTTTCAAGCCTTTCACCCCAGTCACAAAGGCTAGAAACATAGGGATTTTTTGGTATAAATGAAAGCTGAAATTCTCCCATAATTATGGTGCTGCGGGTGCTGGCAACTAGCAACAAATAACAGAAAACGGAGCCAGAGCTTTCTAGCCTTAGGGTTTATTAATCTGAGGCACATAGGTTTGTAGATACGTCTCTCTCGATCTTCATTCAGATGTGCCCCTCAGATGCCAGTCCCTTTTGCCTGGATCACATTGCTGGGGGGGGGTCATGATCCAAGCCGGGTGGGAGCTGCTCCGTACTTGCTTTGCCTATTTCTTTCTCGCCCACAGATGAAACCCCAAGAAAAGATCTTTTTCAAGAGCCCGGTGGAAACGGCCCTCAAATATCTGGCCCACATCTCCCAGGTAAGGGGCAGAGAGTCCCCATTGGAGGGGGCAGCTCAAAGCCGGCACCCCCTAGATGGGAAAGGCTCCATCCAAGGTAACTATAGGCCAGGAAACAATCCTGGGCTAAAGAATGAACAAGCTACATGGGACTCAGGACAGAGGTATAATCAATACCAGTCAGCACGGTTACATGGAAAACAGCTGACCTTCTTCT
Source organism: Terrapene triunguis (assembly GCF_002925995.2). NCBI lineage: Eukaryota > Metazoa > Chordata > Testudines > Emydidae > Terrapene > Terrapene triunguis. Next base: position 4,442 of record NW_020685796.1, read on the forward strand.
CTGAGGAGATCACAAGCTTCATTGGTAAAAGTAACTGTAGCTGTGACTGGCTTTTGTAAGGTGTTTGACACAGCACCGCCTGACACCCTGATTAAAGAACGGGCAGGGATCCAATGTCAACGGTGCACACGTTAAGAACCAGCTAAGGGACAGATCTCAATAAATAGTTCTCGACAGGGAATCACCATCCAATGGGGACGTACGTCTCTAGTGGGATCGCACAGAGAGAGGTCAGCGCTAGGCCTGGTGGCCTTCAACACTTTATAAGGAATAGCTACCATGGATTTGTCAAGAACAATCATGCCAAACCAGCCTCCTTTGACAGAGTTACTGGCTTAGCAGATGAGGGGCAGCCATAGAGGTGATATGGCTTGATTTTAGTAAGGCTTTGACACAACAAACTAGGGAAATCTGATCTTGATGATACAAGGTGGGTGCACAACTGGTTGAAAGACCATCCTCAAAGAATAGCTATCAATGGTTCACTAGCAAACTCGGAGGCTGTATCAAGTGGGGTCCCGCAGGGGTCAGTCCCATGTCGGGTCGTATTCGCATTAATGACTTGGATAACGGAGCGGAGCGGAGAGCATGCTTCTAAAATTTGCATCTGTCACCAAGCTGGGAGCGGTCGAAGGGTTTTGGAGGACAGGATTACAATTCAAAATGACCTTGACAAATTGGAGAATCCGTCTGACTTCAGCCAGATGAAATTCAGCAAAGACAAATTCAAAGGACTTCACTTAGGAAGGAAAAAATCTAATGCACAGCTACAAAATAGGGAAGGACTAGGTAGGGAACAGCACAGCTGCAAACAGGGCCGGCTCCAGCTTTTTTGCCACCCCAAGCGGCGAAGGAAAAAAAACAGAAAAAAAAGAAAAACCTGATTGAAGGACTCGCCGCCGAAGTGCCACTGAAGACTAAAGCGGAGCGATTGAGCTGCCGCCGAAGAGGAAGCGAGGCACTGAAGGACCCTCCGCCGAATTTCCACCACAAACCCGGACGTGCCGCCCCAACAACGGACGGACTGCCGCCCTTTTCTATTGGCTGCCCCAGGCACCTGCTTCCTTCGCTGGTGCCTGGAGCCGGCCCTGGCTGCAAAGGCACGGCGGGCTCGAGTGAATCACAAATTGAAGATGAGTCACCCGTGTGATGCAGTTGAGAAAAAGTCAAATATTCTGGGGCATATTAACAGGTCTGTTGTCTATAAGACATGGGAGGTCATTGTCTCGTTCTGCACAGCAGTGGCGAGGCCTCAGCTGGAGTACTGTGTCCAATTCTGGGTGCCCGACTTTAGGGAAGAGGGGGACAAACTGGAGAGAGTCCAGAGGAGAGCACTGAAAATGATCCAAGAGTGAGAAAACCTGACCTTCAAGGAAAAGTTAAGAAAACAGGGCATGTTTAGGCGTGAGAAAAGAAGACTGAGAGGGGAGTGAGAACAGTCTTCAAATCTGCTGAGGGTTGCTATAAAGAGGACGGAGATCAATTGTTCACTGACGGTAGAGAAGACATAAGGGGCTTAGTCCACAGCAAGGGAGACTGAGGATTCCTGTTGTTGGAGGTTTTAAAGATGTGGCTGGACAAACCCCCGTCTGGGCCAGTCTAGGTTTACTTGGTCCTCCCTCGGCAACGTTTCTAGGACACTGGGACACTCCTCACTGACGGGAAGTCAATATAAGATCACTGTGGGTCAGGTCTGCGGATGACCCAAGGGTTGGCGGAGCGGGAGGTGTTGTTGATCCCGTGAAGACCTGGATCACTGGGTAAGCTGGGCCCATTCCACCCAACGGCATGTCAACCCAGACAAACGCCAAGTTCTCCAGCTAGGCCGGAGGCGCACAGGCCGGGCCGGCAAGGTCTCTAAAACGGACCCAGGGGTCAGGGTGCACCCGCGGCTGAACGCGAGCACCCAAGGCCATGCTGCGGTTACCCTCGGGTGGCTACACCGAAGAATCTGTCTGGAGTAGAGACCGATTGAGGCAGGTCGCGTGTAGCTCTGGTGGGTGCCTGTGACGGGAGAGGGGCAGAGACAAGCCATGGGAACGACAAGGATGGAGGAGAAGCCGCCAGCGAGCGCGCTCTGCGGAGTTATCAGAGAGGATTGGGGGCGGGGGGCAGACTCCGGGCGGGGTCCCCCATCTTCAAAGGGATCAGGCAGCCGGGGGAATTCGAGGTCAGGCAAAGATGGAGTGCCCGGGTTACTAACCAAGCAGGGGGCTGGTTAATAATCAGTGCAAGGGCTTTGCTGGAACTCCCCCCTTTCTCCCCTTCCCCTGCTAATTATTGACGCTAAGGGAGCCAGATAAGGAGGGAGATGAATGGAGATGGAAGTTAATCATCACAGGGGATTTCAGTGCAGTCAGCAACAACACTGATAGTAACAGAGATTGTCCGCTTCTGGCTCTCACCTCCTGAGCCAGCCACACCCGCCTGTGGATCTGGATGAGGCTGGCGCCCCCTAGAGGGGACAGGCCCCGTGTCCCATTCCCCACCCC
>NW_020685796.1:6943-7719 GCF_002925995.2 Terrapene triunguis
CCATTCCCCACCCCCCGGAGCCAGCCTGTCCCCGCCCTGGGGCAGGAGGAGAGCCAGTGCACCCTAGAGGGTCTGGCCCGTGTCCCATTCCCCACCCCCTGGAGCCAGCCAGTCCCTGCCCTGGGGCTGGAGGGGAGCCAGTGCACCCTAGAGGATCTGGCCCGTGCCCCATTCCCCACCCTCCTGAGCCAGCCAGTCCCCGCCCTGGGGCCAGATGGGAGGCAGCGCCCCCTAGAGGGTCTGGCCTGTGCCCCATTCGCTGTGTCTGTCTCCCAGGTGTGGAGTTTCCAGCGGGCGCAGAGCGAGCGGCTGCTCTCGTTCTACAAGGACAGGGCGTCCCAGGCGGAGGGGTCCCTGCAGGAGACGCGCCAGAAACTCTCCACCCGCGACAGGTCAGAGCTCGGCCACCGGGGATCACCAGGGACATGCCCCTGGGCACAGCACCCGCCATCCCTGGGGCATAGCTGGCACACGGCGCCTGGCCTGCTCGGCACAGCACGCACAGAGCCTGGCACTCGTGCACACGTCCCGGCATGTGGGGGGGACCCTGGGGGTGGGCAGATCGGGGCAGTGCCCAGCCCCTCTAACCCCACGTATCCTTCCCTTCCACAGGGAGCTGGAGGCGCTGAGGCGGGAGAACGACGAGCTGAAGAAATATCTGAGCATCCTCAAGGTGAGTGCTGTCTGTCTGTCCAACCGTCTGTGTGTCATCCGGCCCGCTGTCTGTCTGTCCAACCGTCTGTGTGTCATCCGGCCTGCTGTCTGTCCATCCGTCA
>NW_020685796.1:7729-8200 GCF_002925995.2 Terrapene triunguis
TGTGTGTCATCCGGCCTGCTGTCTGTCCATCCGTCAGTGTGTCATCCGGCCTGCTGTCTGTCTGTCCATCCGTCAGTGTGTCATCCCACCTGCTGTCTGTCCATCCGTCAGTGTGTCATCCCGCCCGCTGTCTGTCTGTCCATCCGTCAGTGTGTCATCCCGCCCGCTGTCTGTCTGTCCAACCGTCTGTGTGTCATCCGGCCCGCTGTCTGTCTGTCCGACCGTCTGTGTGTCATCCCGCCCGCTGTCTGTCTGTCCGACCGTCTGTGTGTCATCCCACCTGCTGTCTGTCCATCCGTCTGTGTGTCATCCCCACCTGCTGTCTGTCCATCCGTCTGTGTGTCATCCTGCCCGCTGTCTGTCTGTCCGACCGACTGTGTGTCATCCCGCCTGCTGTCTGTCCGTCCGTCAGTGTGTCATCCTGCCCGCTGTCTGTCTGTCCGACCGTCTGTGTGTCATCCCGCCCGCTGT
>NW_020685797.1:0-1699 GCF_002925995.2 Terrapene triunguis
AAGAGGCAAAGACTCCTGGCTCAATGATCAACTGCATCTATTGCACAGTACAGAATGTGCCACTCCTGTCCAGTTGGACACAGTGGTTTTTATAAAAAAAATTCTTCCTTCCTTTAAAAGGACAACGTAGGGAGATTCCACACAAACTGCCCTGGCTACATTGTAAGGGTATGTCTACACTACGAGAGTAGTTCGATTTTAGTTAAATCGAATATGTGCAATCGATATTAGAAAGTCGAACGTGTGTGTCTACACTAAGGACAGTAATTCGACTTTGTCAGTCCACACTACCAGGGAAAGCGTCGACATTGGAAGCAGTGCACTGTGGGCAGCTATCCCACAGTTCCCGCAGTCCCCGCTGCCCATTGGAATTCTGGGTCGAGCCCCCAATGCCTTCTGGGTAAAAAAATGTGGCGAGGGTGCTTTTGGGTAACTGTCGTCATCCGTCAGTCACTACCGCCCTGCCTCCCTCCCTGAAAGCGCCGGCGGGAAATCAGTTCGCGCACTTTTTGATCAGTGACAGCGCGGACGCCACAGCACTGCGATCATGGATCCCGCTGCGACCATCGCTGCAGTTGTGGCCGTTCTCAACACCTCGCAGCTTATCATACACCTTTCCCACAGGCAGATGCAGAGAAATCAGGCGAGGAGGCTACGGCACCGCCGTGAGGGCCTGAAGTCGGAGAGTAGCACAGAGCTGTCAGAAACCACGAGCCCCAGCGCCCAGGACATCACGGTGGCAATGGGGCATGTGGATTTTGTTGAACGGCGATTCTGGGCCCGGGAAACAAGCACGGACTGGTGGGACCGCATAGTGCTTCAGGTCTGGGATGAATCCCAGTGGCTGCGAAACTTTCGCATGCGGAAGGGGACTTTCCTGGAACTTTGTGACTTGCTGTCCCCTGCCCTGAAGCGCAAGGACACCCGCATGCGAGCAGCCCTGACTGTCCAGAAGCGAGTGGCCATAGCCCTCTGGAAGCTTGCAACGCCGGACAGCTACCGGTCAGTCGCGAACCACTTTGGCGTGGGCAAATCTACCGTGGGGGTTGTTGTCCTGCAAGTAGCCAAGGCAATCGTCAAGGTACTGCTGTCAAAGGTAGTGACCCTGGGAAACGCGCAGGCCATCATAGATGGCTTCGCTGCGATGGGATTCCCAAACTGCGGTGGGGCTATAGATGGGACTCACATCCCTATCCTGGGACCGGGCCACCAGGCCAGCCAGTACATCAATAGAAAGGGCTACTTTTCAATGGTGCTGCAAGCACTGGTGGACCATCGGGGACGGTTTACAAACATCTACGTCGGATGGCCGGGCAAGGTTCATGACGCTCGCGTGTTCAGGAACTCTGGTCTGTTTAGACGGCTGCAGGAAGGTATTTACTTCCCGGACCACAAGATAACTGTTGGGGATGTGGAGATGCCTACAGTGATCCTCGGGGACCCAGCCTACCCGCTAATGCCCTGGCTCATGAAGCCCTATACTGGCGCCCTGGACACAGAAAAAGAACTGTTCAACTACCGGCTGAGCAAGTGCAGAATGGTGGTGGAGTGTGCTTTTGGCCGTCTCAAAGGGAGATGGAGAAGCTTACTCACTCGCTGTGATCTCAGTGAAACCAATATCCCCATCGTTATTGCAGCTTGCTGTGTGCTCCACAATCTGTGTGAGAGCAAGGGGGAGACCTTTATGGCGGGGTGGGAG
>NW_020685798.1:0-5089 GCF_002925995.2 Terrapene triunguis
ACTTCCCCATGGCCTCCTCCAAACACCTTCCTTTGTCTCACCACAGGACCTTCCTCCTGGTGTCTGATAACGCTTGTGCTCCTCAGTCCTCCAGCAGCACACCCTCTCACTCAGCTCCTTGCGCCTCTTGCTCCCAGCTCCTCACACTCACACCACAAACTGAAGTGAGCTCCTTTTTAAAGCCCAGGTGCCCTGATTAGCCTGCCTTAATTGATTCTAGAAGCTTCTTCTTAATTGGCTCCAGGTGTCCTAATTAGCCTGCCTGCCTTAACTGGTTCTAGCAGGTTCCTGATTACTCTAATGCAGCCCCTGCTCTGGTCACTCAGGGAACAGAAAACTACTCATCCAGTAACCAGTATATTTGCCCTCTACCAGACTCCTGTACCCCACTGGTCTGGGTTTGTCACATATCCCTCCCCCCTGCTCAACTCCAAGGGGTTGGGCAGCTTGGGACGCCAGATAGTGCACACGTGACAAGCCATCGGCGATGCCATGACGGCTCCCTGCTCTGTGTTGCACACGGAACTGGAAAGGTTGGAGGGGTAAGAACCATCTGGTCACCCTTGTGTTCTTCTCCTTGTTCCGCTGCATCCATTGAAGAGGGGCATGGTCGTTCACGAGGACAAATCTGCGCCCGAGCAGGTAGTAGCGCAATGTTTCCATGACCCATTTTACAGCGAGGCATTCTCTCTCCACCACTGCATATTTTTGTTCCCTTGGAAGGAGTTTCTGACTGAGGTATAGAATTGGGTGTTCCTCCTCCCCAACCATCTGTGATAGAACGGCCCCCAACCCTACTTCCGATGCATCCATCTGCAGGATAAACTCCTTGGTGAAATCAGGGGCTATCAGTATGGGGTTACTGCAGAGGGCAGTCCGTAGGTCTTGAATGCTTCCTCTGCTGCGTCAGACCATCTCACCAGATCAGGTCCACGGGCTTTCACTAGGCCTGTCAGGGGGCTTGCCCTTGTGGCAAAGTGGGGGGTAAATCGTCGGTAATACCCCACCACACCTAGGAATGCCCGGACTTGTTTCTTGCGACTTGGTCAGGGCCAATTTTGGATGGCCTCTAACATGTTCACTTGGGGTTTTACCAGACCTTTTCCCACAATGTAGCCAAGATATTTGGCCTCTGTAAACCCTACAGCGCACTTGGCAGGGTTTGCTGTAAGGCCAGCTCGCCTGAAGGTATCGAGAACTGCCTCCACCTTCTCCAGGTGGGTTTCCCAGTCTGGGGTATGAATGACCACATCGTCCAAGTAGGCAGCAGCATAACTGTTATGCGGGCGTAATAGCTTGTCCATGAGGCGCTGGAAGGTAGCTGGGGCCCCATGTATTCCAAAAGGGAGGACAGTATATTGAAAAAGACCCTCTGGTGTAGAGAACACAGTCTTTTCCTTTGCGTCTTCCGCAAGGGGAATCTGCCAGTACTCCTTTGTCAAGTCTAGGGTAGTCAAGTACCGGGCATTACCCAGACGGTCCACTAGCTCATCTATGCAAAGTATGGGGTACGCGTCGAACTGGGATACTTCGTTTAGTCGCCGGAAGTCGTTGCAAAATCTTGTGGTGCCATCAGGTTTGGGCACCAGCACGATTGGGCTGGACCACTGACTGTGGGATTCTTCGATGATCCCCAACTCCAGCATTTTTTTTACTTCTGCTTTTATTTCCTCCCTTTTTGCCGCTGGCACCCGATAGGGCCTCATTGTTACTCTGGCCCCAGGGTTCGTGACGATGTGGTGATATGTCTCGGTTGTTCGACCCGGTTTTGTCGAGAACACATCTTGGTTCCGGAAGATCATCTCAGACACCTCATTCTTCTGGTCTGGTGTTAAATCGGAAGACACTCTCACCTGTTTGGAAGGCTTGTTTTCCTGGGTTAGGTCTTTTTGGACCGTTGTGCATGCCTCTTGTGCATGCCAGGGTTTCAAAAGGTTAATGTGATAAATCTGTTCTTGTTTTCTGCGTCCTGGCTGCCGCACCTTGTAGGTTACTTCCCCCACGGGTTCAACCACCTCATAGGGCCCCTGCCATTGGGCCAGAAGCTTGCTTTCTGCCATGGGTACCAACACCATAACCTGATCCCCTGGTTGGAACTGTCGCACTTTTGCCTGGTGATTGTAATGGGTTCGCTGGGCCTTCTGTGCCTTCTCCAAATGTTCCCGTACAATAGGGGTAACCCAGGCTATCCGGTCTCGCATCTGCATTACATGCTCTATTATATTTCTCCCCTCATTGGGTTCCTCTTCCCAGATCTCTTTGGCGATATCTAGTATGCCACGGGGGTGACGCCCGTATAATAACTCGAAGGGGGAAAACCCAGTTGAGGCCTGTGGTACCTCCCAGATAGCGAACATAAGGTAGGGTAGTAGGGTGTCCCAATCCTTCCCGTCCTGACTTAACACCTTCCTTATCATAGCCTTGAGGGTTTGGTTAAACCTTTCTACCAACCCATCAGTCTGCGGATGGTAGACCGAAGTTCTCAGGGTATGTATATGGAGTAGCGTACAGAGGTCCTTCATTAGCTTCGACATAAATGGGGTTCCTTGGTCGGTTAATATCTCCTTCGGTAGCCCCATTTGGGCAAAGATCCCCACCAGCTCTTTGGCTATAGTTTTAGAGGCCGTGTTCCGCAGGGGGACGGCTTCTGGGTAGCGAGTAGCATAGTCCAAAACAACAAGTATATATTGGTGGCCCCGAGACGTCTTCTCCAGGGGTCCCACTAGGTCCATGGCTATTTGCTCGAAGGGGACCTCTATGATGGGAAGGGGTACTAAAGGTGCCCTCAAGTGGGGACGGGGACTGTGCAGCTGACACTCCGGGCAGGAGGCACAGTACCTCCGCACTTCTTCATGTACTCTGGGCCAGAAGAACTGTCGTAGGACTCGTGCCAGGGTCTTCTCTACCCCCAAATGCCCCCCAAAAAGACGACTATGAGCAAGACTTAATACAGCGTTCTGGTGTTTTTGAGGTACTAGGATCTGCTGTACCTTCTGCCCCTGTACTGGTGCAACCCTGTATAAGAGATCCTTCTTCATTATGAAGTAGGGTCCTGGTCCCTGGGTTTTCCCTTCCACGGGGACCCCATCTATTTCAGTCACCTCCTTCCTAATGTTGTCATACGTTGGGTCTTCTGCCTGGTCCCGTCCAAAATTTCCTCTCCCGGGGCTAATCTGCCCAAGATCTGGGGGCCCAGTCTCTGTTTCCTCTACTGGTTCAGAAGCATTAGGGTGGGGGTCAGACTCAGGTGCTTCTCCCTCCTGCGTGGCCTCCTTTTCAGCTGCGTGGGTCCGCCTACCTACAAGAGCGACCCTCTGGCTTTGGGTCAGTATTCGGGTTCCCAAGGCCTTAGCTGCCCTTCTTTCCCTTTTTGTCTTTCTATCCTGTCTGGGAGTGGAGAACAAATCTGGGGATATTTCAGAGAAGATTGGGGGTTGACAGTCTGCTGTGGATGCCTCATCAATTTTAGGGTCCCCATCTTTCTCCAATCCCCCTACTGGGAGTAAGTTTCCAAACCCTGGGAAGTCCCTCCCTATGAACACCGGGTATGGGAGTTTAGGGACTACACCTGCTGCTACCTCAGTAGTGTTCCCTTGGATCTCGATTTTTACTGGGATGGTGGGGTAGTAACTAACTGTCCCATGGACACATGTTATCCCCGTACGTTTAGCCTGCAGCAGCTGACTACGCTTCACGAGCTTCCCTGAGATAAGCGTGATAGCACTCCCCGAATCAACCAGTGCCGTGGTCCCTACCCCATTTAGTTTCACTGGTCTGGTATACATATGAGGGGTTAGTGAGACCCCCACAAAGTGGATTAGGGAGCATGGATCTGCCCAGTTCCCCAGGTTACACTGCATAGGCTCCTCAGCATTGGGACACTGTGCAGCTATGTGTCCTCACTCCCCGCAGGCATAACATCTGTATGGAGCCCTAGGCGTTCCCCAGTCTCTTGGTTTGGGCAGTCTAACATCACGATCCTCTTCTCCCTCAGTGCTCCCACTCTTTGTGGCCTTTGATGGGCCTTCAGCCTCTCTCTTTTTCCACCTGGGCCCTCCTGGTGGCCCAGTCACCCGAACTTTAGGGCTTGGTGCTGACAGTTTAACCTGGGGTGCCTCTTCCTTAACTGGTCGGGTCAGCTCCCTCGCTGTCCTTCGCCTCTCTACCAGGGCGACAACCTCGCCATAGGTGGAGGGTTTGTTCTGGCTTACCCAGGCACGAAGGTCTGGTGGTAGTCCCCTCAGGTATCGGTCGATGACCAGAACTGCTAGTATCTCTTCCGGACTCCGGGACTCTGTTTGCAACCACTTTCGTGCGAGATGGATGAGGTCATACAATTGGGACCGCGGGGTTTTGTCTTCCTGGTACCTCCAACCGTGATACTGCTGGGCCCGCACTGCTGTCGTTACCCCAGATCTGGCCAGGATCTCTGCTTTCAGCTGGGGGTAGTCTGCCGCAGCCTCTTCAGGCAGATCATGGTAGGCCTTCTGGGCCTCCCCACACAGGAATGGGGCAAGGATGCCAGACCACTGATCTCGAGGCCAAGCCTCCCGTAGGGCTGTCCTCTCAAAGGCCAGAAGGTATGCCTCTACATCATCCTCCCGTGTCACTTTCTGCAGCCAATGGCTGGCCCGTATGAGCCGCGTCCCATCATGGCCAGAATTCAGCTCTGTAAGGGACTTCGGGAGGTTGACGTAGAGGCATACCTTCTGGCCTTTGAGAGGACAGCCCTACGGGAGGCCTGGCCTCGAGATCAGTGGTCTGGCATCCTTGCCCCATTCCTGTGTGGGGAGGCCCAGAAGGCCTACCATGATCTGCCTGAAGAGGCTGCGGCAGACTACCCCCAGCTGAAAGCAGAGATCCTGGCCAGATCTGGGTAACGACAGCAGTGCGGGCCCAGCAGTATCACAGTTGGAGGTACCAGGAAGACAAAACCCCGCGGTCCCAATTGTATGACCTCATCCATCTCGCACGAAAGTGGTTGCAAACAGAGTCCCGGAGTCCGGAAGAGATACTAGCAGTTCTGGTCATCGACCGATACCTGAGGGGACTACCACCAGACCTTCGTGCCTGGGTAAGCCAGAACAAA
>NW_020685799.1:0-2810 GCF_002925995.2 Terrapene triunguis
GCGGGAAGGATTTTCCAAGGGCCCTAATGGAGTTATGCACCCAAATCCCTGTGAAATGGGAGTTGGGCATTTAACACCCTTAGACGCCTCTGAGAAGCTCAGCCTGAAGAGCCGCTGGGATTCTGTTTCAGTAGGTTCAATCTATGCATTTCCATTGGAAACAGAATGATTGGACACCCATGCTGAACCTTTGAGGGCTGCTGCTGTTGTTGTAGGTGCTGTTGTAGCCACTAATGTTGCAAACATGCTGTTGTATGATTTGGTTCTCAGTGGCTATAATTTGGAACAGTGCACACCTAGCAGTAGGTAAGAAATGAAGAAAGATGTGATTATGCTCTCTAGGGTCACTAGAGGGCAGAGGAATGGGAAAGTTGCAGCCCTGCTGACCAATGGCCAACGGATAGCAGCCAAAGCGGAAGGGCAAGACAGGAGAAATTATGTTGCCAAATGACCACCCGAGAGAAGAGAAAAGGGAGGTGAAGCTGTAAAACGCTGTATAAGTGGTGAGGAAAGGGCCCTGAAGAGATAATGTCCTCTGTGTATGTAATGAACTATGGATAGTAGCAGATGTTGCAGAGTCAGAAGTTGGCAGTTTTCTAAATAATGGCCAGCAGGTGACATGAGTCAAGAACTGGAAAGAGGCAGCAATAGAATAATCCATTAATCCATTAATAATCCGACTGTTGTGCTGGGAAATGACCACTAGATGGCAGCAGAGTAGAGGGAACGGGAGGGGGTGTCATAAATACTGATTAGTGACCAACAGATTTCAGTAACCAACACAATAATGGGAAAGTTATACTGTTAAATGTCAGAGGGGTAGCCGTGTTCGTCTGTATCCACAAAAACAATGAGGAGTCCAGTGGCACCTTAAAAAGTAACAGATTTATTTGGACATAAGCTTTTGTAGGTAAAAAATCACTTCTTCGGATGCATTGAGTGAAATGTATAGATACAAGCATGAATATACTGGCACATGAAGAGAAGGGAGTTACCTAACAAGTGGAGAACCAGTGTTGACAAGGCCAATTCAATCTGGGTGGATGTGGTCCACTCCCAATAATTGATGAGGAGGTGTCAATACCCAGAGAGGGAACATTGCTTTTGTAGTGAGCCAGCCACTCCCAGTCCCTGTTCAAGCCCAAATTAATGCTGTTAAATTTGCAAATGATTTGTAGCTCTGCAATTTCTCTTTGAAGTCTGTTTTTGAAGTTTTTTTTTGTTGCAGGATGGCTACTTTTAAATCTCTTATTGAATATCCAGGAAGATTGAAGTGTTCCCCTACTGGTTTTTGTATGTTACCATTCCTGATGTCTGATTTGTAGCCATTTATTCTTTTATGTAGAGACTAAGCTGTTTGGCCAATGTACATGGCAGAGGGGCATTGCTGGCACGTAATGGCATATATTACATTAGTAGATGTGCAGGTTAATGAGCCCCTGAGAGTGTGGCTCATCATGTGATTGGGTCCTAAGAAGATGTCACTAGAGTAGATATGGAGACAGAGTAGGCAACGAGGTTTGCTACAGGGATTGGTTCCCGGGTTGGTGTTCCTGTGGTGTGGTGTATAGTTGCTGGTGAGTATTTGCTTCAGGTTGGGGGGCTGCCTGTAAACGAGGACTGGCCTGTCTCCCAAGATCTGTGAGAGTGTGGGATTGGGTTTCCAGGATAGGTTGAAGATGGTTGATGATGTGCTGGAGAGGTTTTAGCTGGGGCTCTACGTGGTGGCCAATGGTGTTCTCTTATTTTCCTTGTTGAGCCTGTCTTGTGGTAGGTAACTTCTGGGTACCCATCTCACTCTGGAAATCTGTTTCCTCACTTCCCCAGGTGGGTATTATAGTTTTAAGAACTTGTAGGTGTTTGTCTCTGTCTGAGGGATTGGCGCAAATACGATTGTAGCTTAGGACTTGGCTGTACACAATGGATCGTGTGATGTGTCGTGGATGAAAGCTGCATGTAGGTAAGTATAGCAGTAAGTAGGTTTCCGGTATAGGATGGTGTTTATGTGACTATCACTTATTTGTACAGTAGTGTCCAGGAAGTGGATCTCTTGTGTGGACTGGTCCAGGCTGAGGTTGATGGTGGGGTGGAAATTGTTGAAATCCAGGTGGAATTCTTCAAGGGCCTCCTTTCCGTCAGTCCATATGATGAAGATGTCATCAATGTAGCACAAGTAGAGGAGGAGCGCTAGGGGACGAAAGCTGAGGAAGCGTTGTTTTAAGTCAGCCATCAAATTGTTGGCATACTGTGCGGCCATGTGGGTACCCATAGCTGTGCCACTGACTTGAAGGTATAAGTTGTCCCCAAATCTGAAATGGTTGTGGGTGAGGACAAAGTTATGAAGCTCAGCCACCAGGTGTGCTGTGGGCCTATCAGGGATACTGTTCCTGACAGCTTGTACATCCATGGTGGCCAGGATGGTGTTTTCAGGAAGATCACCAATGCATTGTAGTTTTCTCAGGAAATCGGTGGTGTCTCGAAGATAGCTAGGAGTGCTGGTAGCGTAGGGTCTGAGGAAAGAGTCCAAATAGCGAGAAAATCCTGCTGTAAGAGTGCCAATGCCTGAGATGATGGGGTGTCCAGGGTTTCCAGGTTTATGGATCTTGGGTAGCAGATAGAATACTCCTGTTCGGGGCTCTAGGGGTGTGTCTGTGTAGATTTGTTCCCATGCTGTAGCAGGGAGTTTGTTGCGTAGATGGTGCCGTTTCTTTGATACTCCTCAGTGGGATCAGAGCATAGTGGCCTGTAGAATGTGGTGTTGGAGAGTTGCCTGGCAGCCTCCTGTTCATAATCTTGTTGGGGTCCACTAG
>NW_020685800.1:0-1058 GCF_002925995.2 Terrapene triunguis
CCCAAGCGCCCCTCCTGGCCACTGAGTCCTGATGGCCTTTGAGCAGGGCAGGCCATCCTTTCTGTCGTGGGGCGCCCCAAACTGGGCCATCTAGCAGCCACAGGAGAAATCGCCAGCTTCTGGACCAGTGTGCACCGGCTGGTTGGTTAATATGGAAAGCTGCATCCTGGAGACTGGCCAAGATCCTGCTCCTTATTTTCAGCTTCTAGACTTCCTCGTCCATCCAGTGGGAGAGGACGGCTTTCAAGGGCCTGGCTTGGAGCCTTGCTAATGGGCCATCCACTGCTCCATGGCATGAAAAGACTCCCCGGGGGGGTGAGTTACTGCAGGGTTTTGTCTCTGGAGACCTCGCTCCTGTCCCTGTCTCCCTGGCTGGCCCAGGAGTGTCTGAGAGGGGAGCCGGGCAGGACACACCCAGCGATTGTCTGAGCAGATCCTTGTTGGAGTCCCAGAAAGGGGGTGGGGTTTGCCCAGTGCCATCACAAGTCGGGGAGCAGACGCCCCGTCCTCTTCCAGGGACCTATTGGGTGAGGCCACATTGTCCTTGTCATGCTTCAGTCTGACTTCCCCTTGGAACAAACCCACGGGCTGCAGCCGCCAGACCCAGTTACTAGAGACATCCCTCAGGGGAGGGGAAGAGACCTTTGGTCTGTCAGCTCCAAACGCCCCAGGCCCTAAGCCATAGGTGGCGAGTTATATGGGCCCGTGGTGCTGGGCACCAGGAATATTCCTGGCCCAGGGGCCTGGCTCCAGCAAAGTTTGGAGCCGGGTCTCTCCCCTGGCCCCGCCTGCCACCCCTGCGCATCCCCCAGCCCCACCTGCTGCCCCCGGGCGATTGAAAATGGCCCCACTGCCACCACCGGCTGTACAACAGGCCTGAGCGGCTTCCTGCACGCTCGCTCCACGTGTCTGCCGGCACATCCCTGTGGCTGGGGGGGGGCGGGGCTGTGTCTCCGCACGCTGCCCCTGCCCCGAACGCCCCTGCGGCCAATGGGACGCTGCAGGGGCGAAGGGGACAGGAGCGCATGGAGACCTCCTGGCCCGCCCCGCCTAGGAAC
>NW_020685801.1:0-8682 GCF_002925995.2 Terrapene triunguis
CAAGAGGATAAATGGACACAAGTCAGATATCAGGAATGGCAATATACAAAAACCTATAGGAGAACACTTCAACCTCCCTGGCCACACAATAGTAGATGTAAAGGTAGCCATCTTAGAGCAAAAAAACTTCAGGACCAGACTCCAAAGAGAAACTGCTGAGCTCCAGTTCATTTGCAAATTTGACACCATCAGATCAGGATTAAACAAAGACTGTGAATGGCTATCCTACTACAGAAGCAGTTTCTCCTTCCTTAGTGTTCACACTTCAACTGCTAGCAGAGCACCTCACCCTCCCTGATTGAACTAACCTCGTTATCTCCATACTGATTTACACCTGCCTCTGGAAATTTCTATTACTTGCGTCTGATGAAGTGAGCATTCACCCACGAAAGCTGATGCTCCAATACTTCTGTTAGTCTTAAAGGTGCCACAGGACCCCAAGTTATTAGTTGTTACAGAATAGTCTATCTCCCCATTCCTGAACACAGGGTAACATGAAACATTCCAATTTGATTGAAGAGAACACAGCTGGTTACACTAAATATTCAAATAGCAAGTTTGGGTTAAAATAATGATTTCCTAGGATTACACAAAAAACTTCTAACCCATAAAATGTGTGTCATAGAGCAGCCTCACCTGAAGCACCCTCCCCTGCAGTAAGCCACAGCATGATAGGCACAACACAGGCACCCTGCCTCAGTTTCCCCTCTCAGATAACCAAATAAGTTTGCTTCAGGTTCTTTTCTCTCAATATTACCTCTCCTCCTTGGGGCTGGTTTATTATTAAAACCTCATGCAAAATAGTTCACAAGAGTCCCAACATAAAATCAATTCATTACCACAAATGCAAATATCTCACCCCCTGATACTACACATGCCACACCCCAGAACCCTTTGACCATGCCTGGATTCTCTGCCAATCCTCTTCTGTCCCTAGATAACCACCCCTGCCCTTCCAACTGGCATAAAACCCCACTCTTCCCAATGGGAACCCACATAGCTAGGAGCATCCCTGCCAGTGGGGCATTCCTTGCTCCTTCTGGCCCTCTCACAGTTCCCCTGAGTCCAGCTCTCCACTGCTCCCCTCCCCTCAGCTCTCTCCAGCCCTTAGCTTAGGGTGACCAGATATCCCAATATTAGGGGCTTTGTCTTACATATGCAACTATACTCCTCCCTCCCCCCAAAAAAAGTGTCTTGATTTTTCACATTTCCTATCTGGTCACCCTATCTTGGCTCCAGCTAAGAGCCAGCAGCTCTTCTGCTCCCTGGCCATCAGCCCTCACTCTCTGGTTTGGGGATTCCAGCCAGCAAACCTCTCTTACTGCTCTCCTGTCTCCAGCCTTCACCCCGGGAACCACCTATGACTCCTGACTTTAGCAGCTCTCACTTCCTGCCCTTTTTATGACTGATCCAGGCTCTAACTCACTAGTTCTTGCCTCCCCTGAGGCTCAGGTGCCCTCTGTTAAGCCCAATTAATTGGCCAAATTGGAGTGTACTGATAAGGCACAGGTGCACTGATGTTATTCCCTTTCAAAGGGTCAATGTCACCCTGTAACAATATGCAAGCATGATCTTTTGGACAGTACGTTGCTTAACCTAGGGCTATTTTAAGTATTTGGGGAACTATTTTATAGGCCGTTCTCAAATAAACTCAGTGGGTTCTACACAAACACACTCCTGCTCTCACTCACTACCAATTATCTACTGGAATTAAAAAAATGTGCAAGAATACTAGAGTAGAGAAGTGCCTCTATTATTAAAAATTGGAAAGGAACACAAAACTAAAAGGTTGATACTTATGCAGGAATTTTGCCACAACTCCTATTTCATTCAGGTTTAGGAAGCTGGTATGTCACTGAAAAGATTAGCCAGTCGTCTTATGGGCTCATATGTTTTAACACTGATGGTCTTACTGTCTGGCTACAAGTTACTCATTTGTAGGATGTTGCTAAGGTCAAGTCTATACTGCAGTGCTATACTGGCGCAGCTGCAGCCAAAGACGTGCTAGGCCAACAGGAGAGAGCTCTCCCGTTGGCATAATTACTCCACCTCGGTGAGAAGCGGAAGCTATGTTGGTGTGGACAGTGCGAAACTTGCGTTGCTCAGGAGAGGGGCTTTTTCACACCCTGAAGCACGTACGTTATATCGACTTAGGCTGTAGTGTAGACCTGTCCTCAGTTACTTGCTAAGGCTTGGTTTAGACAACAAAGTTAGGTCAATGTAAGTTGTCTTGCATCAGCTTGTTTGTGCATGTGGCTACACTCAAATTTGTCTCTGGCTGATATAAGTGCCCCATTATGGCGAAGTAGTAAAACTACATCCCTGAACAGTGTGGAGTCATGGTCAACCTACACAGTTCAATGCAGTTCAAGTGTAGACACTGCATGACCTGCATCGACCCTAACTGTCCTCCAGCAGCTGTCCCAAAATGCCCCATTCCCTGCAATAATGACCACTCATGGCACTCCATTGCCAGTGGTTACAGAGACTGGAAGCCACTTCCCACTTAACGTCCCCTCCTCCCGCCTCCCGAGTGTTTTTGAAATACCTTTCCTGATTTCCCCGCCTTGGCATGCACACCTAGCAGCTCTCCCTTGTTGCCTGCAACTGCTCAGCCAACCCTACCAGCTCCCCACACTAGATGTGCTCCTGCCTGGAGTAGACAGGAGGTATTAGTCTCCTGGCCCTGTGGGGTTGTGCAAGCACAACTACAGGCAGAAGCCTGGGCATCTACAAACAGTTTGCACGGGGATGCAGGCAAGAGAGTGTGACAGAACAGCAACAATGCTGCGTGAAAGTGAAGCAGGCATACCACAAGGCTAAGGAGGCCAACAATTGATCTGGAGCTGAGCTGCAGACCTGATATTTTTACAATGAGCTGCATGCCATCCTTGGCAGAACCCCCAGCATCCTGTGGACACCATAGAGGAGCACAAGACAGAGACCCCTGCCATGAACAGCGAGGAGGGGGGAAAGATGAAGTGTGAGGGTCCCAGCCATACCACGGGCCAGGACCTGTTTAAGTTTCCATCACAGTCTAGCCAGTCCCACTAGCCGAGCATGGATGAGCCCAATGCTGGGGAAAAAAACTTGGGTAAGCATGTGCATGCATTTTTCCTTGCATTGTTTAAATTTAAAGATGGCACCCACCCCATCCCCAAGTTAACAAAACGCAGGGATAGTAGGGGTTTTTTTTCATTTTTTTACTCATAAGAGAAGAGGTAGCGGTACAACAAAGAGAGGAAGAGTTGGCATCTGCTTTTCATTCCCTTGTTGGGTTAGGCAAGGTCCAGAGGGCATGCCTAGCAGTTTGTTTATATACACAGGGATGTCCCTTGTATCCTCCTAAGAGATCTCAATGAAACTTTCATGAAAATGCTCTGTAATCCTCTCCTGACAGTTTCTAGGGACAGCAGCCTTTCTTTCTCTGTGGTAGGACTCCTTTTCCATTTCACTACACAGTGAGTTCAGCAGGCATCATTGCAGTAAACAGACTAGCACCATAGGGACCTGGGTGGTTTTGGGAGACCAGTAGCAACTGTGCTTTCTGTGCCTTTCTTATGCTCAGGAATGAGATATCAGCTAAAACCACCAACACATGTGGAAAATAGTGCCAATATTCAGTGCCATCAACCCATACTCATGCCCATGGAATAGGGACCAACATTTTATTGTTTCATACAAATGAAATTCCCCCTCCACACACTTCATTCTTGGTGGGCCAACCATCATGAAACCAAAGACTTCTATGCTACTTTGAAAGACATATGTGATCCCAAACATACCACTACCGTGCCTTTGAAGTGTGGACGGCTTAACACTGATAAAGAAGAAATCCTTCAAAGGTGGTGACAGCATTTTAGTGATCTCCTGAACACACTGTCCCATGTCATAAATGCGGCACTAATGAGAGTAGTGGATCAGCCAACTTGTAATGACTACATAGACACAGCCCCGTCCCTCAACGAAGTCAGCACTGCAATTAGTGCCATGAAGAACTGCAGAAATATTCAAGTATGGAGGCGAGACCTTGCTGAGGTGACTGCATGGACTCCTTCTCAATATATGGAGTACTGGACATGTACCACAAGACTTCAAAAACACCACCACTGTCTTCATACACAAGAGGAAGGGTGAAGAGTTCAACTGTGGCAACTATCATGGTACCTCATTACTCTACATCAGTGGTTTTCAAACTGTGGGTTGTGACCCAGTAGTGGTCGCGGAATGTAAGGCATGTAAGGCACTGGGTGGCGGTGGCTCTGGTCAGCACCGCCAACCGGGCCATTAAAAGTCCCATCAGTGGTGCTGCCCGGCTCAGGCAAGCTAGTCCCTACTTGTTCTGACCCCGCACTGTGCCCCAGAAGCGGCCAGCAGCAAGTCTAGCTCCTAGGCGGGAGGGCCACGGGGCTCCATGCACTGCCCCCACCCCAAGCACTGGCTCCACACTCCCATTGGCCGGTCCCCAGCCAATGGGAGCTGGGGGGGGGTGCCTGCGGGCAAGAGCTGCGCAGAGCCGCTTGTGCGCCTCTGCCTAGGAGCTGGACCTGCTGCTGGCCGCTTCCAGGGCGCAGCGCAGTCCGCAGTTCCAGGATAGGCAGGAAGCCTGCCTTAGCACCCCCACTGCGCCGCTGACCGGGAACCACCCGAAGTAAGCCTGCGCCCCAACCCCGTGCCCCAATCCCCTGCCCCAGCCCTGAGCCCCCCACAAACCCAGCGCCCCCTCCTGCACCCCAAACCCCTCATCTCCAGCCCCACCCCAGAGCCTGCACCCCCAGCTCAGAGCCCTGACCCCCTCCTACACCCCAATCCCCTGCCCTAGCCCAGAGCCCCCTCTCACACCCTGAACCCCTCATTCCTGGCCCCACCGCGCAGCCCTCAGCCCCACACTCCAACCCTCTGCCCCAGCCCTGAGCCCCTCCCACACCCCAAACCCCTCTGCCCCAGCTCCGTTGGGTCATGGGCATCAACAATTTTCTTCAATTGGGTCTCCAGAAAAAAGGTTTGAAACCACTGCTCTACATCACTGGACAGATTCTGTCCAGAGTACTCTTAAATTGTCTGCTATGCAACATCACTAATCACATGCTATTAGAGTCACTATGTGGTTTCAAGCCAACACAAGGAATGGCAGATATTATATTGCAGCTCGTCAGATGCAGGAGAAATGCAGAGAACAGCAATGGGTCCTTTACACTGTCTTCATCGACCTGACTAAAGCAGTTGACACCATCAGTAGACCTGGACTTTGGTAACTATTCCGTAAGTTTGGTTGTCCAGAAAAATTCACCAACATTTTGAGGCTACTTCATGATGGAATGCTCAAACAAGTCATTGTAGATGGTGTTCTGTCTGATCCATTTCCTATCACTAACGGTATTAAGCAATGGGGCGTAATTGGGCCAATCCTTTTCAATTTCTTCTATGCTGCAGTGCTCAATGATGCTACAAGAGACATAAGTGCCATTATCAGGATACATTTCCAATCCTCAGGAAAATTATTCAACCTGAAGACACTATGAACTAAGGTCAGAGGGTGGAGATGGATGGCAGGAGAGAGATCACTTGATCATTACCTGTTAGGTTCACTCCCTCTGGGACACCTGGCATTGGTCAATATCGGTAGACAGGATACTGGGCCGGATGGACCTTTGGTCTGACCCAGTACGGCCATTCTTATGTTCTTATGTCTTTGAGGCAATTGTACATGAGCTGCTGTATGCTGGTGACTGTGCTCTACGGGCATCATGAAGAGATATAATCAATTACAGACAGATTCAAAGAGTCTGCAAAAAGGTTCAGGCTGACAATAAATCTGAAAAAAACATAAATCATGTCTCAAGCTGCACCAGGAAAACCCTATACAAAATCACAAGTCACCATCAGCAACACACAGCTGGATGCTATTACAGACTTCTGCTATCTTACCAGCACGTTGTCAAATGATGCTGCTATAGACAAGGAGCTGACAAGTTGCATCAACAAAACCAGTTCATGATTTGGCAGACTATCAGGCAGAATCTGGCAGCAAGATGATATTAAGCTTCAAACCAAGCTACAAGTTTATAAAGCAGTTGTGCTGTCCAATTTGTTGTATAGGTGCAAGACCTGCATCTACTACAAGCATCACATCAAGCTTCTAGATAAGTTCCATTTATCACATCTGCGTACCATACTCCATATTATAGCAAGATTAAGTTACCAATTATGAGTTCTGGAATGCAGCCACACCACAGGAATTGAAGCAATGCTCATTACATAACAGTTATGCTGGACTGGTCATGTGGTGAGGATGGATGATTCCAGAACGCCCAAACAGTTGCTGTATAGTGAGCTGAAAGTGGGTAATTGCATACACGGCTGCCAGAAGAAGTGCTTCAAAGACACACTGAGGCATAACTTGAAACAGTGCAACATTGACATTGACAGCTGGGAGTCATCAGCAACAGTTAGATCGTGCTGGCAAGCAGCAGTCAATGATGGGGTTACTCAGTTCGAGATTAATTGCCATATGGATCTTTAGGCACAGAGGCTGAGCTGTAAATAGCGGCAGATTCAGCGAGCACAGTCTGTAATCCCTTCCTCGATATCAAGTTACATATGCACTCAATGCGGAAAGAACTGTCACTCGCACTTTAGCCAGAGTCGCACTTACAAGATGTAATACCATTGCCAGTGTCATCTTCGGTTATAAAGGACAACAACAAGTAATGCGGCATTGCAAGCTTCCAGAGTGTGATGGACACTCACTTCTCCACTGTGAATGCAGCTCTCATTCTGGTGTCCTTGAGCTGGAGAGCTGGGGTGAGCTCAGCAAACAGATCCGGGAACATGGTCTTTCACATCTGAAAGTTCTGCAGCCGCTGGTCATCATCCCAAATCTGCATTATGATCTGATCCCACTAGTCAGTGCTTGTTTCTCAGGCCCAGAAGCACCATTTCACTGTCTGCAGCTGCTCCGTGAATGCCACCAACCATCTTAAATAGTTTTTCACTATGTCCTTCAGTAAACTGTCCAAGAAATTGCCATGTCACCCTTTGTTGCACTACTTCCTGCAAGTCTGCAAATACGAGAGAATTGTGTGTCCAGTATTTGCAATGTTCATGACAATAGTATGCAGAGCTCTGTGGGCTCTATGCTTCTGTCAGAAATGGTAGACACTGAAAAGTACTGTGTGGATTTGTGGGATTTTTTTTTAAAAAAGGATGAAAATTATGGGATATGGGTAGTATTATGGGATGGAGAAAGTTGCATGCTGGGAACTTGAACCCTATCTCCCAGAGATCCCTACGTAACTCATTTCTACCCCACAACACATTGCAAAAAGTTCCCAAAAGGCATCACACCGGATGCCAGTGTGTGGCACATGGGGCAACCTACCTGTAGTTCACCACACTTTGCACTGACACAGGCTTTCATAGTGTGTATGCACAGTGCCAACATGAGCAGTCAAGTATGCCCGCACATGAGCGATATATCAACTTTGGCAGCTGTATGCCAGTGCGAGTTGCATCAATCAAAGTTTTTAGTGTAGACATGGCCTCAGAATGATGTAGATAAGTTGGAGAGGGTTCAGAGAAGAGCCATGAGAATGATTGAAAAATTAGAAAATATTCCTTACAGTGATAAACTCAAGGAGCTCAAATCTATTTAGCTTACCGAAAAGAAGGTTAAGGGTGATTTGATTACAGCCTATAAATATCTACATGGGAACAAATATTTGATAATGGGCTCTTCAATCTAGCAGACAAAAGTATAATAAGATCAAATGGTTGGCAGTTGAAACTAGACAAGTTCACACTAGAAATAAGGCATAACATTCTAACAGTGAGGGTAATTAACCATTTGAACAGTTTACCAAAGTTTGTGGTAGATTCTCCATCATTGACAATTTTAAAAATCTAGATTTTTTTTTAATATATGCTTTAGTTCAAATAGGAATTATTGTGGGGGAAGTTCTATGGCCTGTGTTACACAGGAGGTCAGCCTAGATGATCACAGTGGTCCCTCCTGGCCTTGAAATCTGTGAAAGGTGTTGAATCTTAGATGCTGTTTGTTGCTGGACTCCTAGCCCTTGGTGACCAGCCAGGAGAACAGAGGAAGTGAAGGCCTCTTTTGTCAGGTGTGGTTGCATCACATGGCCAAAGGCCAGAAACCAGCAGCTGCAGTAGCAGCCATGACAGCAGCAAACAATGGTTTTAAACCAATGGCCAGAAGCAAGCAAACTTGCTTCTTCTTTTCCTTCAGTTGTTGAAGATGATGGCCTGGCTGGTTCCTCTCCCTTGGAACTGCATCTTAGGAGTCTTTTGGCAAATCATACACAATATTCCTTCCAAAGTCACTGGCATCACTCAGTTGGTTCAACCTTTATGCACCATTCCAGCAATCTGAAGCACAAAAAATCCATGGATCCAAAATTATATCCCATCAATCAGTCAGCAGACTGATAGGTATTTTGAGACATTTGAGGTCCTGGGTCAGTCCACAGCCATTATTTCAGCCATCTTATGAAAGCAATTTTAGCAAAGAGATGAAATGGAAAGCATAGGAAGTCACCAACCATACATTTCATTGTACCATGCACATAAGGAACAATTCCTTATTTTTCATCAGTTCCTGTTCAACAGATAGATGTGTTGAGTCTGAACTTTTGATGAGCTTAAACTTAACCCAGACTTGAT
>NW_020685802.1:0-851 GCF_002925995.2 Terrapene triunguis
AAGGTGTCACCTGGTCCCAGCCCCCTCCTGGGTTCTCATGTTACAGGCTCAGGTATTTTCAGTCAGGCTCCCATCCCCCAAGGCCGACCATCCCAGCCACACTCCCCTGTCAGCATTCACAGACTACTTTAAGAACAGTCTCAGTTCGTCACATCTCTCCCCCCTTCGAGACCGAACTGAGCGGGGTCACTTCAGCCAGTGACCCAGGGAAGTTCGAACCTACCCCCGTTCCCATGGATGCCCCAGCATCCCTCCCATTCCTTGGTGAGAATTACACCAGGCCCCTCCAGTTTCACGCCCCCCCTTAGGTCGGGGGTGCTCGATGGCACTCGTAGTTCGCATGTGGGAAGGGTTATGCGGCCTGTGCCCTCTTCCCACCCCAATACCCCTGGGGTTCCAACTGGGCTGGGGTCTTCTCCCAGTGCTCCAGTCTGGAGGTCTGTGCTTCGGGCTCTTTTGGTTCAGAGCCCCCCTTTTAACCTTGGCCACCCTCTGGACAGGCCCCTCTATGCTGGGCGAGGGTCCTAAAGCCGTTTTCCCCTTGTCCCGGGCCTTCCTCCCCCTCTGACAGGGGTCACAGGATTGGCAGTACTGCCGGACAGTAACAAAGACCCCAGGCCAGTAAAAGCTCCGTAGCAGCCTCTGCTGGGTACGCCAGGTTCCCTGGTGCCCTGAGAGGGGAATGTCATGGGCCCGGTACAGCAGCTGGCGGCGATACTTCTGGGGTACCACCAGCTGTCTCCTGATCCCCCCTGACTCCATCTTCCCTGGGGGAGCCCATTCTCGGTACAGGAACCCCTTCTCCCACAGGAACCTTTTCCGGCCACCTCTCCCCATGGTCTGTACCGCAC
>NW_020685802.1:951-2839 GCF_002925995.2 Terrapene triunguis
CCCATCAACACCTCAGTGGGCAAATACGGGTGTACCCCCACGTCCTTGGGGCCCTCCTTGGGCCCCCACTTCAGGCGTACCCTCGCCACAGGTACCTTGAATGGGGTCCCACCCACCCCCGTCAGAGTCAGGAAGGTGTTGGGCACCATCCGATCTGAGGCCACCACCTCGGGCCGGACCAGTGTCACCTCTGCGCCCGTATCCCAGTATCCATCGACCTTCCTCCCATCCACCTCCAGGGGAACAAGGTACTCTCTCCGGAGGGACCGCCCTGCGCCCACCGTATAAACCAAAAACCCCGAGTCTAGAGCATCCAGCCCCCCAGAGGAGCTGGCCTGGAGCTCTCCTTCCTCCTTAGCAGGTGGTATTCTGCCAGCCCCCCTTCCCTGGGAGTGCCGCCTCTCGCCCGGCTGGGTCTCTACCCAGTCAACCCTCGGTGGGTCTGGTCTGCTCAGTCTGTCCCTGAGTCTGGGGCACTGGGCCCGTAGGTGACCCCTCTGGTCACAGTGATAGCAGACCATGTCCCATGTGTCCCCTCGAGCCGGTCGGTTGTCCCTGACCCTGGGCATTCCCCATGGGAGGGGATTCCCCACATTCCCCTTTTGGGAGGTACCCGGGTGACTCTCTCTCTGCATGGCAGCGGGCCTGCTCCTTTGGGACTCCTCCCTGCCAGCCCCTGCCCGGCTCTTCACGAACTCATCGGCCAGCCGGCCTGCATGTCGCGGGTTCTCTGGTTTTTTGTCCACCAACCACAGCCTCGGGTCGGATGGGCACCGCTCATACAGTTGCTCCAATACCAGCAGTTTAACCAGGTCCTCCTTTGTCTGGGCCCCATCAGCCCACTTGCTGGCGTATCCCTCCATGCGGACGGCTAGTTGCAGATATGAGATCTCAGGGGTTTTATCCTGACTCCGGAACCTTTCCCGGTACATCTCAGAAGTCAGCCCAAACTCACGTAGCAGGGCCTTTTTGAATAGTTCGTAGTTCCCTTTCTCCGCCTCGTCCAGTTGGCGGTACAATGCCACGGATTTGGGGTCCAGTAAGGAGGTGAGAACCCGGAGTCTGTCCGCAGGATCAACCTGGTGCAGCTCGCAGGCCGTCTCAAATGCATCCAGGAAGTCATCCATGTCCTCCCCCTCCTTACGTGGGGCCAGGATGCACTTATCAAAGCTCCGTGCAGTCCTGGGTCCCCCCTCACTCACCGCAGCCGGGGTCGCGCGGTCCTTCAGCCTCGCCAGCTCCAGTTCCTGCTGACGCTGTCTCTCATTCTCCTCCCGTTCATGCTGACGCTGTCTTTCTTCATGCTGCCTTTGTCTCTCATTCTCCTCCCGTTCATGACGCCTCTGTTGTTCACGATCCTTCAGCTCTCTCAGTTTTAGCTCTATCTCCCATTCCAGCTCATTCCGCTCCACGGATGCCGCGCGTGGCCGGGAGGATCCCCTGCTGTCCGGCGAGCGTGGCCGGGAGGATCCCCTGCTGGCCGGGGGGGTCACTGCGCCCTCGGTATTTGCTGGGCTCCTCCCCACCCTTCCCCTAGGCATAGGAAGGAGGGGTCTCGGGAAGCCCTCAGCAGCCGGCTGACCACTCCCAGCTGGGACAGACACTGGGGCCTGCGCTGCATTTGCCAGGCTGCTTCCCTCAGAGACAGGGATCAGTTCATTCGCGCGATCTTGCTTCTCCAGCTGGGCAATGAGCTGTTCTTTGGTGAGCTTCCCAATGCGCACCCCCCTCTGCTTGCACAGCTCCACCAGGTCACTCTTAAGCCGCTTGGCATACATCTTCCTGCTGGCCAGTCACAGGCCTGTGTGCTCACCGCTCCCCACAGTTTCCAGGGAGACCCCTGTGACGAACTGGGTCTGTTCTTACTGTGGTCTGTGAATGCTGACAG
>NW_020685803.1:0-3190 GCF_002925995.2 Terrapene triunguis
ACCATTGAAACCCCACAGAAAACAAGAAAACCCCCCACTTTGTCACACTTGGGCCCAGGGCTTGGGCCAGGCAGCAGCCCAGGGTGGCTCGAGCCAGCAGGCAACTCGACCCGGCTGGCAGCCAGTGGCAGCTCAGGCCAGCCAGCGTCCAGGGGCGGCTCGGCCTGGCCAGTGGCTTCGGCTGGCTGGCGGCTCAGGGTCCAGTGGGGCTTGGGCTGCAGTGGGGATCTTGGGCTACTCTGGCTCCAGCAGGCGAAGTGTGTGGGGGGGGTCCTTGGGCGAGGTAAGGGGCACTGTAGGCCCTGCATTCCCCTGATCATCCTAGCAGCTGTTCCAGTGTAAGTTCATCTTTCTTGAACATAGGTGTCCAGAACGGTCCCACCAGGATTCCCAGTGCCTTGTACACTGGCGTTAATACTTCCCGAGCTCTGCTGGAAACGCCTCTGCTGATCCAGCCTAGGAGCGCATGTGCCTTTTTCACACACACCTCACACTGCTGGCTCATAGTCATCCTGTGATGGACCCACACACCCAGGTCTCTCTCCTTCCTGTCGCTTCTTCTTTAGCCGCTACGTTATTGGCATGTGTAAATAATTGTAAGAGATCAGAGAGACCCCTTTCCTTCGCAGAATCCTTTCTGGTTGGACCCCCTCAGACCTGGACCTTCCAGGCACTTGGTGATTCTGTTTTCAATTATTGTTTCAACCCAATTCGCCCGGTAGGAATTCCCTGGGTTACGCCTAAAGCCTCTTTTAGCATCCTGGTGATGGTCTCTCAGGCCCCGGTTAGCTGGATATGGCCTAGTCGGAGGCCATTGGTGCCTTTCCTGTGCCAGTCCAAGGGGCAGCAGGAGACACGTCTCTCCCTCGGCGTTAGGCCCAGAGCTCTGGGCACTGCCTTCAGCCATGCTCTGTGCTGGGCTCTGCACCCAGGTTCCTGGTGTGTCTCCCGCCGGACAGAGAAGAAGGCAGGATTCTCCCAGCGCAGCGCTGAGGGCTCAGTGGCAGCTGCTCCGAGCTAACCACAGGGCTGGCCAGGGCTTGTTTTATTAACCAAACCCCATCAGAGCATTCTCTGTGTTCTGGCTGTGAGAGCGTCTTCCCGCCGGCTGCAGCCACAGCTCAGGAGCGAGCTAGCACTGAGCTGCGCTGGGCGGCCTGGGGGAGTGTACGCTGGACGGCTGGGATTAATTCTGCTGCGGTTTGGATCGCCTGCCAACTTCTCTCCCTTCTGGGACGTTGCCAGTGTGTGTAAGTGCTGCCCTGCGTCCCACACCCTCCCCATCACACCTGGGGGGCTGGTTCTTCCTGCAGCTCCCCGGGAGTGGCTCCTCTCTTCCTGGCAGGAACCCGGCACTGTTGGGAGCCAGTCCCTCTGGGCCCTAGAGGGCTGTGTCTCTCCTGCAGCGAGTACAGGGGCAGAGATGCCCAGCAGGGCTGCAAGCGACCCCAGGGGTCAGGACTATGGAGAGGGGGCTAGCTCATTCCCAGGGCTTTTGATTTCCTGTTGGCCAGGAGCCAGGAGGGGGCGTGTGCGTGATGGGGGGAGCTACTCTGATCCCAGCCTCTGCGCCCCAGCTGGGGGCGGCAGCGTTCCCAGTCCCTTAGCAGAGGCTTTTCTCCAGCTGCTGGATTCCAGCCCCGGGGATCGGTCTTGTATTACCACCTCCGGGGAGGAGGCCCTTGCCGTGCATCTGCCCTGCTCAGAGCTGAGCTCTTCCTTTCCCTCTCTCTAGGACCCAGGCCGTGTGGCTCCAGGCCTGCCTAGAGCAGTGCCCAGCTTGTGGGGAGTGGCCGTGGAACGCCCTCCCTCCCCTGGGCCCCGAGCCTGAGGAATCTGCCTGGGCGCCCCAAGCCCTGGGAATCTGTGAGCGAGGCCCAGCCCCCGTCAGCGTTTGTGGCAGTGTGTAGGGAGCCAGCAAAGGGGTGTGCACTGGGCGAGCAGGACTGCGACTCTGTCAGCGTCTGTGCACTCGGACTGGTAGCTCTTCCGCACCCAGGAGCCTCCCTGCCTTCCCTGGCAGGATCCATCCCGGGGCAAGCGGAGGAGTCCCAAGGGACCCGGAGTTTGACAGTGTCTCCCAGGCCCTAGTGGGCGTTTGTCTGCCAAGCCCAGTTCCCCGGCTGGGGCAGCGCAGCGTGCACGGCTTGCCTTTCCCAAGAGATGCCCCAGGCTGCCGTGTGTCGCTCAGGCCGAGCGTGTAGCAGCAAAGCCGGGCTAGGCCAGGGCCGGACTGTGGGGGATACTCTGTGTGGCTGGAGGGGAATCAGCAGAGCTGGCTGGGGGTCACAGGACTGGAATTGACAGGGTGGGCTGAGGGGCAGCGTCAGAGCTGTGTTTGGGGAGACCAGGGCTGGAAGTTCAGGGGGGCTGTGGGTCAGGATCGAGGGACCCCGGCGGAGCTGTGGGAGTACAGTGCAGTGGTATCTTAGCCTTGCGTTTATGAACACAACCCCCCCCCCACTAAATACACCTTCACTGTAACTCACACTCAGCCCCCACTTGTGTTTGTGCTCATAACACGGTCGCTTTGAACGTGTCAAGGGTTTGCAGCCTCAGAAACGGTTGGTTTTATTTTTAGCTGCTTTCCTGCAGCAGCTCTGCACGAGCCTGCAAGGCAGCGAGATGTACCGATAACACAGGAAACCAGAAACCTTTGCATAGTGCTGCGAACACTTCCCTTCCCACCCTGCCCCCAGCCGGTGCGTGCCCATTTCCAGGGGGCTACAGGGAGGGTTTACACCGGCCCTCTGAGACCGTGTGGGACCCCGCTCACTCACCTCCGAGCGACAGGGGCGGCTGTCCCTTAGTGTCTGAGCATGGTCACAGCAAGCCTGCGCTCCAGGCTCTGAGCGAATGTCTGACAGTCCCTCTGGTCTGCACCTCCCTCCGCCCCCGATGAGCTCGCAGAGAGACCCCTGTGACTCTCTATTCTCATAGAGATATTATGATGATTTTATTATGGCATAACTATGATGTATTTTATGCAAGATAGGCCAGGTAAGATATCGTTGGAAAGGTTACAATTTACTGAATATCATTATCCTATTTGTATGCAGGTACCATTTTTGTATCTGAAGTTAGGAATATCAGAATTGTGTGTGGTTTGGAAATCAATTGGGAAATGCTGCCATCTTGGAATGCAGCCTCCTGCTCTAGCCCTCCCAGACCCTCGGAGGCCATTCACTCT
>NW_020685804.1:0-3155 GCF_002925995.2 Terrapene triunguis
GATGACATCACAATAGAAATGGTCAATTTCATTCGGGCCACAGAATATTAACTGTGATAGGAATAAGACAAAGATGGCAGTAGCCAAACAACCAATTAACCATGACCCAGCAGCCAACTGGAGGCAAAACCTGATATTCATAAGAGTTGAATAGTGCAGCGGTTTACATATCGCTAAATACCGATCATAAGACATTGCTGCTAGGAGATAGCATTCTGTACATGCCAGAGAACCAAAGAAATACAGTTGTATGATGCAGCCACTGACTGAGATGGTTCTGTACCCAGTCAGGAGACTGGCCAGCAACCTGGGCAGGATGGTTGAGGTGTAGCAGGTCTCCAGACTGGACAAGTTGCCCAGGAAGAAGTACATGGGGGTGTGAAGGTGCTGGTCAGCCACAATGAGCACCACGATGAGGGTGTTCCCGGCCACAGTTGCCATGTAGATCATTTGGAATATCAGGAAGAGAAGAATTTGCAAGTCAGGAAGATCACCGAATCCCAGAATGATGAATTCTGTGATGGCCGTTTGGTTTCCCCAGTCTCTGTCTGCCATGGTTTGAGTCCAGGGACAATAAAATACACTGTGCAATTGAATTGGAAGAACGTAGAGTTAAAAGTTAGTCAAGTTTCATTAATTAATTCCATAAGTATTCAGAAACTCCCCTTCCTGTCCAGATTAGAGGCTGAAATTTTAAACCTAAATGTAGAGGTCAGAGCAAAGTGCCAGAAGTCTCAATTTGAGAACAGAACATTTGTATCCATGTCGGCCAGCCTCTGTCATAATCAGAGCAATCACTATTGTAACAGCCCATATCTCTGGTAGCCAAGTACTGATATAACGGATCAGACTATTTCTTTATCTACTATTATATCCCTTTAGTGACACCTTAGAGCTTAACAATGATGCTTAAATGCCGTATTTCATTTCTGGCAATGACCAGAATCATGCTATGTCTTAGGAGTCAAAATCAAACAACTAAAATCTTGGACTGAGATTTTTCTATACAGTCTAGAGTTCTTAGGCACCGACCTTCTGTTAGATTTATTTCCATTAATTCTAACAATATATCCTGGTATATTCAGCATTTCAGGGCCCTGTAGGAAAAAGAACAATTTTCACCCCCTCACAAGAGATCAGTTTATGCCATAAATTATGAAGTGGAGTAAATTCTCCCTTGGTGGTGATGGTGACGTGGTGAGGGACTGGCAATGCCTTTCCTGGTTCCCAGTGTTGGCTATCTAGCAGTAATAAAATACAGCTCTTTGGAAGGTGGATCTTAGGAAGGAGCAGAACCAGGCTGATGTGCAACCCGAACTGGGGCGTGACCCTCCGCACTCCATGATGGTTGTGGGATGATAATACAGGAACAAGAAAGGCACTGGGGCGGAGGAGGGGAAGGGGGAAAAGATGCTATCCCTCAACTTGGAGTCTAGAAACAATCAGGCATGCGTGATCCGGGGTAATAAGACTCTATCACCACTCACCACCCCATTGGGGCACACTGAGCTAGATCCTCTGCTGGTGTAAATCAAGGTAGCTCAATTTTTGTCAGTGGGGCAGACCCCCAACTGAGGACCTGTAACAAGACATGGATCTCATGCTCCATCTCTGTGAAAAGGTGCTATGAACGCTGACTGGCACTG
Source organism: Terrapene triunguis (assembly GCF_002925995.2). Classification (NCBI taxonomy): domain Eukaryota; kingdom Metazoa; phylum Chordata; order Testudines; family Emydidae; genus Terrapene; species Terrapene triunguis. Next base: position 1,647 of record NW_020685804.1, read on the forward strand.
CTGTGGGAAGGTGAGGATAAAACTGTTAATATTCAGCTGAAGAAAAGCTCTGTGTAGCTCGAAAGCTTCTCTCGTTCACCAACAGGAGTTGGTCCAATAAAATATATTACCTCGCCCGCCTTGTCCCTCTAATATTCACAAAGAACATTCATACCCCTGTTTGGAAGGTGGTATAGAAATGCAGTCCGGAAGACGGTGCTCACCTGAAACCACAGGACAGCAGCCCAAGCTTGATGTGATGAACTCTTATTTCTCAGGGTTCGGTGGCCAAGACTCAGGATCCTCAGCAGAGGTTCTTCTCTCTCCTCTTTCTCCAGAAACTGGATTTTCTCAGTGAAGAGACCTGCAGTGACCTGAAGGGATGAACCGGTGCATTTGATCTTTGTTTGGAAAAGAGGCTTCCCCTTTGATTTATCCAGTATAAATGCTTCCTCATATTTGTATTCTGTCTTCATGCTTTTTAATATGGTCCCACTTTAACCTTTCTCCCACTTGTATAATTGCAAGTCACTTGTATAATTGTAATTTGGAGACACAAAATGAACCAAGTCCCATTGTATATCATTTTTTAGTCTAACGATCCTTTGTGGAAAATATTTTAGATCATGAACAAACACCAGCTTACATTTTTGGAAGATGCCTGTCCAAGGTGATGGGCTGTTATAATGTACAGTAGAACCTCAGAGTTACGAACTGACCGGTCAACCACACACCTCATTTGGAACCAGAACTACGCAATCAAGCAGCAATAAAGACAAAAAAAATTAAAAACCAGTACAGTACAGTACTGTGTTAAACGTAAACTACTAAAAAAATAAAGGGAACATTTAAAAAAAAAGATTTGACAGGGTAAGGAAACTGTTTCTGTGCTTGTTTCATTTAAATTAAAATGATTAAAAGCAGCATTTTGCTTTTTCATAGTAAAGTTTCAAAGCTGTATTAAGTCAATGTTCAGCTGTAAATTTTGAAAGAACCACCATAACATTTTATTCAGTTACAAACATTTCAGAGTTACGAACAACCTCCGTTCCCAAGGTGCTTGTAACTGTGAGGTTCTGTTGTACTTGCACTGCCCCTTTATTAGTATTCAAGATATGCTGCCATCTAGTGGGCATTTTTGAAAATAGCTGCCCATATCTCAGCCTTACAGCTTGCTACCTCCCACTTTCCCATTATTGTATTGGCCGCTGAAATCTATTGGTCAGTATTTCTGACCTCCCCCCTCCCCCACTTCCTCGACTCTGCTACCATTTAGTGTCCATTTCCCAGCATGACAGCCTGTTTCTCTGCTATCCTGTAGTGCAGGGGTCGGCAACGTTCGGCACGCGCCTCGCCAGGGTAAGCACCCTGGCGGGCTGGGCCAGTTTTATTTACCTGCTGACGCGGCAGGTTCGGCCGATCGCGGCCCCCACTGGCCGCGGTTCGCCGTCCCAGGCCAATGGGGGCGGCGAGAAGCCGCGGTCAGCACATCGCTCGCCCGCGCTGCTTCTCGCCGCTCCCATTGGCCCG
>NW_020685804.1:3255-4376 GCF_002925995.2 Terrapene triunguis
GACCCCTGCTGTAGTGCATTCTTCTTTTTGCTTTCCCATTCTTGGCTCTTATGTCACCTGGTGCCCATTATTTAGTATAACAGCCCATTTCTCACTACTTAACATCTGCTAGTATCCACAGTTCATTACATAGCACTGAGTTCCTTTTCTCTTCAGTCCTCTTTACTCACCACTCATACACTATGATACAGCTTCACCTCCCTTTCCACTTCCCTCGGTTGGTCATTTGGCAACATAACATCGCCTTTCTTGCCCTACCACTTTGGCTGCTGTCCATTGGGCAACACCACTACACCTGTCCCATTCTTCTGCCCTCTAGTAGCCCTAGACAGCATAATTGCATCTCTCCTCATTTCTGACCTACTGCTGGGTGTGCGCTGTTCCAAATTCTAGCCACTAGCAACCAAATCACACAACATCATGATTGCAACATTAGTGGCTACGAGAGCACGTGCAACAGCAGCGGCTTTCAATGTATTAGCAGGGGTTTCCCCTCCGTCCAATGCACTTATGTTGATGTGGGGTCTGTTTCCAATGGAAACACATAGATTGAACCTACCGTGACAGAATCCCCATTGATCTCCAGGCTGAACTTCCATAGACGCCTCTGAGAATCTAAGTGTCCAACTCCCATTTCAAAGTGATTTGGGTGCCTAACTCCATTAGGTCCCTTGGAAAATCCTTTCCATTGTGTTGGAGCCCTATCGTTCTCACCATTGCCCAGCTCTATACCCTAACAAGCTCCCCTACATCTGGCCAAGCCCTGACATGCTCCTAGTGACTGAGCCAGCACTGCCGTGTTACGCACCACAGGAGCTCTGCCCGTTGGTAGGCAGTAGCTTTGTAAGGCACCTGGGGCTGACTAGAGACAGTGTCCTAAGAACTAGCCCTCTCAAAATGGATGCTTGTTGCAGTGAGTTTTGGGGACACTCTTTGTAACAGGTCCCCTCCCTTTGAACTTCTCTGTGCAGTTGGTGGCAGAAGAGCAGCTGCTGCCCTGAAGGGCTGCAGGCAGAGTCCCTCATCAGGGACTGTTTGACAGACCCAACTGCAGAATTGGCCTCAGTTCTATGTGTGCCTGGCAAACCCCCAGCTGGGTATGGACAATCCCAGCGGACCTA
>NW_020685805.1:0-6514 GCF_002925995.2 Terrapene triunguis
CCCTTTAAGTACGCTGATCCCACTCTAAGTACATTGCCTTTTTAAGTAGATCAGAAAGTTGAGAAAGTAGCTGCCCGCAAGCTCCCTCCATCCTGAGCCCTGTCGTGTCTGCCCCCGCTCTATGGAGTTGGGGTAAGTAAGCAGGAGGCTCCAGGGATCAGCTCCAAGGCAGAGGGCAGGAGCAGCACATGGCAATGGGGGGGAGGGACTGCTGACAATTGATAGCCTGCGGGGTAGCTGCTGCACAGGAACTTAAGGGAGTGGGGAGCTGATAGGGGGGCTGCCGGTCCACCCTGGTTCCAAGCCCCCACCAGCTAGCTGCAACAGGCTGCTTTTCCTGCAAGCAGTGGACAAAGCAGGTGGCTGCCAAACGACGTTATAAGGGAGCATTGCACAACTTTAAATGAGCATGTTCTCTAATTGATCAGCAATGAAACAACGTTAACCGGGACAACTTTAAGTGAGGAGTTACTGTATTTTGAAAGTGGGACTAAACATACCAGTGATGCAAAATGGAAGTGTTTTATAGAGCAGGGTGTGTTTATTCCCAATTCCACTACCTTTTGGTTCTTGTCTTATTTTACCCCAAAACCCTGTTTGTTCCTCTTGTGATCATCTGAATGGCTCCCATGCTTGTTTCCACACCTTCTCTTCCTAGGACTGGAGCACACTTCCTGACTCAGCCTGCCATGCCGCCTCCCTTCTCACACCCCACTTCTTCAAAGAGGTGGATAAACTGTTGCCTTTGATAGATGGAAAAAATTTATTATTTTACATTAAAAAAACAAACAGAAAAAAGTCACTCCCTTTAGGACACGTGCACTAGCCTCCTAAGTGACTGCACAATCACAGTGTCCTTCTTGCCTATGTATGATCTTCTGTTTGTTCTCATCCTAATTCAGATGCAAACTCTTTGGCACAGGGCATCTATGTATAATCTGTATTACATTCGGATGCTAGGCACATCGCTTCAGCTCTTCGTTAGAAGCAAGGCCCCATGTGCTAGCTCCACCTCAGTTCAGCAGCAAAGCCCTCTGTTTCTGCTACACTCCAATGTGGCAGACCGGCAATGCAGTGACAGCTTCAGGTAGATTCCGGAAGGAAGGCTTTTATTGAACCCAATATAAATATGTATAATGTAATCAGTACAGTCTCACTTACTTATTCTGATATATCAGAGTCATTTTATTTCAGTCTGCCACTCAGTTTTCCATGTGCCAATGTGTGTGGATATTAACAATGCATAACTTCATTGTAGAAATTGCCAGGGCAAGATGGAGGCTGTGGCAGTTGACTAGGGGATAGTGGGGCCTTTGTCACCTGGGGAGGCACGGCCTGTGGTTTGGGATTGTGTGACAGCATGTTAACTGAATGTTCCTGCTGAAATGATCAGCAGTCAAGTAGTTAACAATGTTGGGGTTTATATTATCATCATTAGACTTCAGAATCAACCATTCACTTTGATAATTGGGGCAGTTTACACCTGTCTCAGACACTGTTTTGGCTGCCTGAAGGTGGGATAAGCCAACAGTGCATCAGCTTAAGCTTGATTCACGTTCAGAGGACCTGATTCCCCAGGGGTATAAAACTGGAATGATGCAGTTGTAAATCAGGTCCAGAAGTTTTCTTTGCAACCATAAGAAATCTAAATAGAATAGCTATTTAAAATGAAAGCTTCAGTTTTGTAGAACCTTAGGAAGAAGATGTCTGTTAGTATTGTGTGTGTGTGTTCAGAAATCACTGTCAGCAAATAGTGAAGTTCTTTTAAAACTAAACGTAACAAGCTGAACTCCAAAGTAGCCAGTCACTGTCAAATTTGGTGTGTACACAGGGGAAAAAAATATCAAATCACTCTTAGGCTTGTGGCTAATGTGAGAGGAGAACTTCCCCCATCTCCCCACACTGCGTAAGTAACTGAAAATAACAGTTTAAACAGAAATACAATGTCAACCTTTACTAAAATATTTCCAGCACAACACTATACTAGTAAGTAACTAAAAAAAAATCACAGTAAAGAACCTAAGCACTCACTTTAGAGAAACAACCGCAAGAGGACAGCTGCTTTCTACTGTTTGTTGCTTTCTAATGGGCTTAGCAGCACCATGATTCTCTAAATGATTTAATATTAAATTACATCATGTACAGTAATAGATTTACAATTTAGCATACCTTGCACAACTAAAACTTGTATTGATTGCAATGGGAGATTCTGGGTACATAAGGAATGCATTATCAAGCCTAGAGGATGTATGAAACAGTCTAGAAAGATAACTTTTTAAGATAGTGTTAAACATAAAATAAAAATCATCTGGGGATCAGATTTCACATTTATGTATCTTGTGTAATCCATCTAACATTTTTAGCCTAAAATCACAGTCACCAGAAACTACTTTCAAAGAGCCCGATTGAAGTCTATGGCAAACCTCCCACTCATTTAAATTTAAACCAACACTCATTATTTCAGCTTCTCCAGACAATTTTTTGAATATTGACAAAGGCATCTCCCAGAGAGTCTGTAAGGAAAGTAAATTTCTACCAACTGCATGAAGAATATTTTTGTAAATGGTCAAACCAATTGCAGACTGGCCACTCGAGCTGACCTCTACTGGGTCATTTTTTGGACAGCAATGAAGTTTTACTGGCTTTAGGTGCTTCTATTTTTTCCAAGATGTTCAGTCTTTTTGGACTCTTGCTGAAAAAAAGAGTATAACAATGACATTAAATTTGTGGCTTTTTAAATGTTTTTTGAACATTCTGCAGCTCATACTAGTGCTAGTTGAGTAGATCATAGAATCGTAGGACTGGAAGGGATCTTGAGAGGTCTTCTAGTCCAGTGCCCTGCACTTAAGGCAGGACTAAGTATTATCTAGACCATCATCTAGAGAGGTAGTTGTCAAATCTGCTCTTAAAAACCTCCAATGATGGGGATTCCACAAACTCCCTAAGAAATATATTCCAGTACTTAAATACCCTGGTAGTTGGGAAGTTTTTCCTAATGTCCAACCTAAACTTCCCTTGCTGCAATTTAAGTCTATTGCTTCTTGTCTTATCCTCAGAGGTTAACAAGAACAATTTTTCTCCCTCTTCCTTGGAACAACCTTTTATGTATTTGAAAACTGTTATCATATCTCCCCTCAGTCGTCTCTTCTCCAGTCTAAACAAACCCAGTTTTTTCAGTCTTCTCTCATAGGTCATGTTTTCTAGACCTTTAATAATTTTGTTGCTCTTCTCTGGACTTTCTCCCATTTGTCCACATCTTTCCTGAAATGCGGTGCCCAGAACTAGACACAATACTCCAGTTGAGGCCTAGTCAGCATGGAGTAGAGCAGAAGAATTACTTCACGTGTCTTGCTTACAACACTCCTGCTAGTACATCCCAGAATGGTGTTTCCTTTTTTTGCAACAGCGTTACATTGTTGACTCATATTTAGCTTGTGATCCTCTAGAACACCCTAGATCCCTTTTCGCAGTACTCCTTGCTAGGCAGTCATTTTCCATTTGTATATGTGCAATTGATTGTTCCTTCCTAACAGTGGCATAGCCAGGTTCTAACATCAGGGGAAGCGAACACAAAAAAGGCGCCACCTGCCGCCATATCAAATTACTAGTTACATACTTTTAAATTTGTTATACATATTTATTTTGTACTTAAAATAAAAACACAAGAATGATATTGTTTTATCTGCTATAACCTGAACATCTAGAAATGCCTCTTCTGGCCTACCACTGACATCAAGATAATGTACACAAGGACTTATCCATTTGCATTGGTCCATTCATCAGCCATGTATGCACATTTTTTGAATGTGGTGAGAGAGTTCTTCACTTTCTCAACCGCTGAGTCTTTCACTGTTGCACTGCATGCTTCTAGCAGTTAAGTTTCTTTTAGAAAGACAATGAGCATTTGCCATTCTTGTTCAGAACCAGTGTCCAACTTCTGGATTAACAAGTGACAATGCACTTAACATTGGCCTCCAGTTTGTAGTGTGTGGTATCTCTTGCTTAAATAGAAAGTATGATGCAACAGTCATGTTGGTTCACATAAACTGTGTTATATCTCCAGCATTCTTAACAGCCTCATTAAGTACTTATAAGCCAGTCATTGTCAAAGCCAATTTTAGAAGGCTTTCTGCATGTTGATGCAGTCCGGAGGCTTGGTGTTTTGCAGCCTTTTCATGTAGTTTGTCAGCATTGGCTTTCCTGATTGGTCTGGCATGCCAAGTTCCTCCAGTTTTACCAATTGCAGCAGTGGGAAGCTTTCCTTCTTCGTAAGTTTTTTTGCAAGAGGTGCACAAGTAGCCATCTTTTGTAATTTCAATAAATGGGAAAAGTTTGATTGACAAACATCAGGAATTGCCTTTAGGTTGTGGAGCCGCTGGTTCTTCAGTAGGTAGCTGTATTTGTGCTTTGTTCGGATGTAGATTCACAACTTGAAGCTTCAGATGACATGGTGGTTCTTGGTATGTTCTTCATCTTGGTTGGTTTGACCACTGGGGCGTGTGTGTGTGATGGGAGAGTTTGGGGTGTTTGTAGGGCTGCATGAAGGTTCCAAACCTCCTTTTCCTTATGCGTACTTCCACACCCCATAAATTTTGGGGTGCTTCATTTTTCATCCGGTGTTTTCTTAGTTCCCTTTTTTCTTATTAGCATCTCATTAACATTTACATACACATTCCCATGGTAACCTGCGGTCAGAACAGAACTTTCCGTGATGTTACAATTAGGTGTCTTGTGAGCTAGATGGGTACATTGCAGTCTATTTTTCTGTAACATCACCTATTGGCATATACTTTGCAGTAATCTTAGGGGTTTATTGGCATAGGGCCAGTCTTAGGTCACCCTCTCATGTCAAGTCTCCTTAAGACAGCAGCCTAATGTGGCTAAGCTGAAATCTTACAGGCCTTAGCCTGTAGGTCTTGAATTATGGCTTTACATTTTATATACCTAATACAGACTTGTCACTCCTAACTATTTGTCCTAACTATACCCCTATAGTCCTATCCTACTTTTTCATCACAAATTGATTATATATGAAATAACATATGAATTAATCACAACAATAACACAATTAAATGATAAAAATGAACGAAGTGGCTATACTGGTACAGGAGAGTATGGGTGATGGGGGGAGAGGGGAAGGGAGGGGAATGGCACTCCTCTCTTGTGTTTAATAAAAGTTATAGCCTGACTTTTAAAATCCATTCATGTGTCTGTCCTCATTTCAGCAGTCTGTCCACATCAATTGCAGAGTTTCAGGCACTGCCTCAGGTACACTCCACATTATACCTTGCAACAGACTCACCAGCTTCATTTGTCACAAAAGGAAGCAGGATCCCTCTAATTCACTGCTACACATTGTACAACATAGTACTGGGAGATATTTCCTGTAATTAGGGATACTATAGTGGGCTAAGAGTGCTTTTTCAAGCTTAATTCTGTACTACTTTGCTTTTGTGTGAGTTAACATCAGAATCCCCATAAAAAAAAGAAAAGAACCTCACTCTTTTATTTTATTGCAACGATAACATACTAAAGTAAATATACTTGTGTGTATGTGTTGTATATCTGGAGCCTTACACCTGTACATATAACATTTAAACAATAGTGTAATATTATTATATAGTGCTTTACATTTTCATGGTGCTGTACAAACACACTAACTAAACAAAAATGCAATATATTATTAAATCTGACTAGGTAAACAGGCATATTACTTTGTTTTGCTCTAAATATCTAATCATCCCTAGTCTTTAACCTCTGCTAATCTGAAATAAAATCCTATTTTAAATTTGTTTGGAAATGAGTTTGGTCCTCTCATCCTATTCCCTAGTCACCATTTGTCCACAGGACAAAAGAGTCAGGGTCTGATTCTGATCTTACAGATTTTATACTCCATTGACTTCAGAGGAGATACTTCTGATTTGTAATGGTGTAAGGCTACGTCCTCCCTACGGGGGAGGGGGTCGATTTAAGATACGCAAATTCAGCTACGCAAATAGCGTAGCTGAATTCGACGTATCGGAGCCGACTTACCCCGCTGTGAGGACGGTAGCAAATCGACCTCCGCGGCTCCTCCATCGACGGCACTTACTCCTACCTCCGCTGGTGGAGTACAAGCGTCGATTCGGGGATCGATTGTCGCATCCCGACGAGACGCGACAATTCGATCCCCGAGAGATTGATTTCTACCCGCCGATTCAGGCGGGTAGTGTAGACGTAGCCTAAGTGAGTGGAGAAACAATCTCTCACTGTCTTATACAATTCAGCTTAACTGTTTCTCTGCTCAGGATTTATCAGAACTGTTGTCAGTCAGTCAGCTCTGAGGTATGTTGACAAAGCAATGTGAGAAGGTCTGGACTGTGTCTGTTTGTACTGTCTCATGCATGCTAGTACTGTTTGATTCCTTACCTCTAAGACCATAAAATTAATATAGGTGTAAACACCAGGGCCGGCTCCAGGCACCAGCCGACCAAGCACGTGCTTGGGGCGGCACCTTGGGGCAGGGCGGCACTCG
>NW_020685806.1:0-4958 GCF_002925995.2 Terrapene triunguis
CTGGATCCCACGGTAAAAATTAAAGTGGAGGGCCGCCCAATTGAAGCCCTTATTGATACTGGGGCCACCCTTAGTTTGCTCCCCCTTAATAAGGCTCCCCGAGGTAGAGCTCAGGAGCGTGCCATGGTCCAGGGGATAGAGGGACAAACTAAAGCTTTAGAAAAAACCTTGCCTCTCCTAGTAAAAATTGGGGACCGTCAAATCTCCCACCAGTTTGTTTGCAGCCCCTCTTGCCCCATCGCACTGCTTGGACGAGATATCCTTACTAAACTGCAGGCAGAAATCTCGTTCGATAAAGGGACTATGGAAGTTAGACTCCCTAAGCAGCAATCCTCCAACTACCAGATGGCCCTGATAAGCGCTGGAAATCACTCCCCGAAATACTAGGGGAGGAGTGAAGAGAACCAGCTGTCAGGGGTTAACCGTGAGGTTTGGGCAGAGGAGGGAGGCGTCGCTCGGGCCTGGAATGCTTCGCCAGTACATATTTCCCTTAAGGAGGGAAGCAGCCCGGTCCGAATTCGACAATACCCTCTTAAGCTGACCACTAGAATCGGGTTAAAACCTCTGATTCAAAAGTTTCTGCAGTGCGGGTGGCTCAGGGAAGGCACGTCCCCTTATAACACTCCGATAATGGGGGTGCCTAAACCTAATGGACAGTATCGGTTGGTCCAGGACCTAAGACAGATTAACAAGTTAATAGAAGCCCCCTATCCAGTCGTCCCGAATCCCCATACTATTCTGGGCCAAGTTCCCAAAAATCACAGTTGGTTCTCTGTAATAGATTTAAAAGATGCCTTCTTTTCCATTCCCCTGGATTTGGAATCTCAAAGACTGTTTGCCTTCGAGTGGGAGGACCCGGATACCCACTATAAAGCTCAATACCTTTGGACCGTTGTCCCACAAGGACTTACCTGTGCACCCGAGATTTTTGGCAGCCAGTTAAAAAGGGACCTCGCCCCATTCCTGGCTAAACACCCTTCCTGTAATATAGTCCAGTATTGCGATGATTTGCTCTTAAGTACTAAAACAGAGGCAGTCTGTAAAGAGCAGACTATAGAGCTCCTTAATTACCTTGGGGCACAGGGGTATAAGGTCTCAAAGGAAAAAGCGCAACTGGTTAGGCAGCAGGTCACTTTTCTTGGATATCACTTGTGCCAGGGAAGTCGTAGCCTAGGCAAGGAAAGAATCCAGGTTAGACTCAATAGCCCTCAACCCCGGAGCCCCCGAGAATTAAGGGCTTTCCTGGGATTGACTGGCTTTTGTCGGCTCTGGATCCCTGACTACGGGGGAAGAGCCAAACCATTATATGAATCCTTAACTAAAGAGGGTCTGCTCCATTGGACGTGGACCAAAGAAATGGAAAAAGCATTTCGAGAGCTAAAAGAAGCCTTGGTTCAGCCTCCTGCTCTAGCCCTCCCCGACCCTCGGAAGCCGTTCACCCTATACGTTCATGAGAGGGGAGGGGTGGCTGCTGGAGTTCTGTGCCAAAGATCGGGACCAACCTGGCGACCCATTGGATACTACTCAAAGGTGTTGGACCCTGTCGCCAAGGGATGGCCTGCTTGTTTACGGGCCGTTGCACCAACCGCTCTCCTTGTACAGGAGGCTGAGAAATTAACCCTGGGAGGGGACACTGAGGTTGTGGTACCCCATGGGGTGCCTCAAATATTGGGGACAGGTGCTGGGGAAAAGCATCTAAATCCCAGCCGACATACCAGATACGAAGTAGGGCTTCTGCTAGCCCCTAACCTAACCTTTAGGACAGTTAGCTCCCTCAACCCAGCTACCCTATTGCCCGACCCTCGGGTTTCCCATGAGACCAGCCCCACTCATGACTGTATTGAAGTCTTGCAACAGGAAACCAAACCCAGCCCTGATCTTTCAGACTTGCCGTGGCCCAACCCTGAAATTGAAGGGTACGTTGACGGGTCCAGCTATGTGATAGATGGCAAGCGGTTTACGGGCGCAGCAGTAGTAATTAAGGACAAAGGGATATACAGGTTTAAACTCAGCCCTAATTTGTCCGCCCAAGCGGTGGAGTTAATAGCTCTGATCGAGGCTCTCCGGTTGGGAACTGGGAAAACTATTAACCTGTATACTGACAGCCGTTATGCCTATATGGTGGTACATGCTCACGGGACCCTGTGGAAAGAAAGGGGATTTATCACAGCATCAGGCCAAAGAATTGCACATGGGAGTCTCATCAAAACACTTCTTGAGGCTCTGATGCTTCCCCTCCGGGTTGCCGTGATACATGTGCGGGCCCATGGAAGGGCCCCGGAGGCTGAGCAACGTAGATACAATCAATTGGCTGATCAGGCCGCGAAGGAGGCCGGCCGGGAAGGGGCCACATGGCTCCTCTTGGTCCAAGATAGAGAAGCTAAAAGCCCCCCTCCCCAATACACGGCTGAGGAGGTATGCCACGCGCATGCTGCGGGGGCCCAGCAGGTTCCCTCGGGATGGTGGAAATTACTGGGGGGGGAGACTTTTGTCCCCCGACCAGTGCTTCAAGAAATTCTTCGGCACATGCATAAAGAGGGACATATGGGGTCGGGGGCAATGGTCGATTTGGCCACCCGATCCCTTAAGGGGCTGGGCATGCACATGGAAGCCCAGAGAATAGTTAGTAATTGCCCTGTCTGCCAACGAACTAACCAAAAGGGGTGTGGCCCTCCCGCCCCAATGGGAGGCCGGCCATGGGCCACGTACCCTTTCCAAAGATGGCAGGTTGACTTTGCAGAAATGCCCCCTTGCAGGGGCTATAAATACTTGCTCGTATTTGTGGATCAACTTACGGGATGGGTAGAGTGTTACCCCACCCGGCATTGTCAGGCCCAGGCTGTTACTAAGGCCCTGTTGCATGACATACTTCCCCGATTCCACCTCCCCGAGACGATTGAATCGGATCAGGGAAGCTACTTTACCTCACAAGTGGTCCAACAGGTGTCCCAGGCACTCAGTATACAATGGAAGTTGCATACACCCTGGAGACCGCAAAGCTCGGGTCAAGTAGAAAGGATGAATAGAACTCTCAAAGATACTCTGACTAAAATATGCACAGAATCTAGTTTAAAGTGGCTTGATGCCTTGCCACTCGCCCTCACCCGCATTCGAAGGGCCCCACGTAAAGGTCTTAAACTCTCGCCCTTTGAACTAGTCTTTGGATTTCCACCCCGAATACTTATCCCAGGATTCCGGGAGGATGTAAACTGGGAAGTGGGAAATGACTTACTATGGAAACAGGTTTCCGGGTTGCAATCTGTTTTATTGCAGCTTCATCGATACGCGGCGCCATTCCAGGCCCTCCCCTTGGACCAGACCGTGCATCCATTCCGGATCGGTGACCAGGTCCTTGTCAAGAAGTGGAAACGCGACCCCCTTACGCCAAGGTGGGACGGTCCACACACCGTTTCGCTCATCAGCCAGGCCGCAGTTAAAATTCTCAGGAGCGACAAATGGACACATCACACCCGGGTAAAGCGGTTTCTGAATCCTGACCAGGGAACCAATTCCACGGAAGAGGACACCAGCCCTCTGCCCGCCCCGGCCCCGGAAGCCCGGGGTGGCACGGGCGAAGACACCGTCTGGGAGTATCAAGGACTTGATGGACTAAAAGGGTTGTTTAGGAAAAAGCAATGATGAACTCATTATTGATATTTCTGTTCATATGTGTCTATCACGGCTATGGTGGGGAGAATAGGTTTGTACAACTGGGAGAAACAATAGCGAGTTCCTTCAATCTTAGTAGCTGCTGGGTTTGTGGAGGTCCAGGGGATTGGAATGAGTGGCCTTGGGTAGCCCAGCCAGTGCAAGCTAAATGGTGGATCAGTAATTTAAGTATAGTCCACAAAGGAACAGAAATTTGGACTGAGGATAGTAAACCTTGGCGACTCTATTCCGCTGGAGTGGGAATCATTTGCCTAAACCGAACAAAACAAGGAGGGGTGTATCTGGGCGAAAGCCAATGTGACTGGACTCTATCTCTGGGATTTGACTGCTATGATCACCCTAGTTGCCATACGTATGACTGTTCTAAATATCAAGGACGATGGAACCTTACTCATGTAAAGCTAACTGATAGCTGGGTAAGTTGTTCCTACTGGAACCATAGGGGCGATGGTTGTAAAGCAGTAGGATTGGATGGGTACTTTGATGCCCTCTTTTTAAGCTGCCAGCGAGATAATACCGCCAGTAAGGATCACGTGGTACGCTGGTATCAGTGGGCATGGCAACACTCTAATGGAACTCGGGTAACCCATTTTAACCATTTTTGGTCTACTACCAATAACCCTGAATTTGGTTGTAATTGTGCTTGGAAGGAAGGGGCCGGGGCATGGAAATGTGACTATTGTAATCCTGACGGTACATTACTAGGGGGGCCCCTGGGGAGGGGTAACCCTTTGTATTACGAAGAACCGGGCTACGAGGACGATCCCGAGACCTGGGATGGTCCCTTTGCAAATGGACAATGGGCCCTAAAAGGCCATTACTGGTGGGCAATACGCTTATCGAAGATTGCCTCCAAATTGGTCAGGAATATGTTATGTTGGGTACATTAGGCCCTTGTTCTTCCTATTACCCCAAATTCAGGGAAATAAATTAGGAATTAAAGTATATGACGACTTAATTAGAGAGAAGCGGTCCATTGATCCCGCATTAACCGCTGGAAGCTCCCAAACATGGGGAGCTCAAGAGTGGTCCCCTGAAAGAATTATAAAACACTATGGCCCAGCTACATGGAATCCTAATGAGTGGATCTCAGGGGCAAGGGAGCCCATTTACAACTTAAATCGAATAATTCGGCTGCAAGCCATCTTAGAAATAATAACTAATCAGACGGCTGCAGCTCTTGATCTTTTGGCCGATCAGTCCACTCAGATGAGAAATGTGCTCTACCAGCATCATCTAGTCCTTGATTATTTGCTGGCAGAAGAAGGAGGAATCTGTGCAAAATTAAA
>NW_020685807.1:0-2193 GCF_002925995.2 Terrapene triunguis
CGGTCGTCCTTCAGGGCTGGGGAGACAGGGATGGGCTCAGTGGCTGCCCCCGGCCCCCCTGCCCGGCAGCCCCTCACCCTACGTGCCTCCCCTCGCCCAGCGGTCCCTCACCCCGCGTGCGCGGACCCCCCCCGCCCGGCGGCCCCTCACCCCGCGTGCCGTTGAAGAAGAGTGTCTGCCGGGCCGGGTTCTGGATCACCACGATGGAGCCGTCATACCGGTGCAGCCGGCAGTTGATCTCGGCCACGCCGCCCTCCACCACTGTCATGTTCTCCGTCTGCACCTCCTGCGCCAGGGCTGGGCGGGCGAGAGCAGGGGTCAGGGAGAGACCAGGGAGGGTCAAGCTGCCACGCAGCCCCCCCCACGTCCCCCTGTAGCGCCGAGGGCGCTCATCAAACCTCCCAGCGTCACAACGACCTCGACGCGTTGGAGCATTGGGCCCAAATCAACTCCCTGAGGACACGTGCCAAACCCAGCCCAGGGTCAGGGAAACGGAGATGAGTGACCGGGAGCCCGCGGTGCCAGGCCGCCAGAGCAAGGCTGAGACCGGCGGAGGGAGGCCAGGCCCCAGACGGACTCCTGGATCCGGTTCGGGGGAGGTCGCACTTTAGGGAGGAGCCAGACCTGGAGAGGCTCCCGAGAAAGCAACAAAGCCCCAGGGCACATCTGGCCGAGCGGGCGGCTGACTGGTCGGCCAAGGCCGGGGGCCGTTCTCACGGGGCCGCGGATCACGGCAGGACAAGCCAGGCAGAGCGCGGGTCAGCGCTAGCGGAAACCCTCCCGCTCCCGGGTCGTTCAGGCCGGTGCAGGGTCTCTGAGACTCCGGCACCGCAGGGTTAAGGGCAGACCCCTGCCCGGCTGGTCCCGCCCGGTGTCCGGCCCGACGCGGCGATGATCGTATGGGGTGTGTGGAACAGATGGGAACGGGCCCCTGCGCTATGAGCCGCCCCCGGAGCCGGCGCTGCGCCAACCTTAGCTGGTGAACGGCCCGGGAGGGGAACCGATCCTGGGGCCGGCTGGGGGGGTGGCACCTCCTGGTTTGCAATGACCCAGCCCCAGTGAGCGGATCCCTTTGACCTTTGCCATGAGGCCACTCTCTGTCTTTGGCTTAACCTCTCTCCCGGTGCGTACCCAGGAAGCCACGGCTCGTGTCACTTCCTGCTTCACTCCCACCCGTGGCTGCGTATTATGCCGTGTAAATTACATCATCACCTAGCAACAAACGTGGCCGCCCCTTGGCAACACGGACAAACATGGCCGCCCCTTGGCAACACGGACAAACATGGCCGCCCTCTCCTGTACAACACAGATGAAAACCGGTCGCCCTGGGGACTGTTGGCCCCTCACGGACACTCAGTGGGGTTTGGTTGCTGGCTCCCAGTACCAACAGAAAGGGGACGGCCAATGGGGAGAGGCCAGCACTCCAGGTCAGCCTGATTGATAGGGCAGGCAGGCCAATGAGGGAGTCAGGAGGCCAGGGGGGTCCCGTCCTCTGTGTGAGCTGGGGCAGCCTGGGCCAGAGGGGCAGAGCTAAGGGGAGAGCAGTAACCCAGGGAGCTGTACTGGAGGCAGAGTGGGGCTGGGGCTGGTTGTGGGGTCCCCATGCCATGGAGCGGGGTGACGGGTTTTCCTGCCCCATTTCCTCCTTAGTTTTTAATTGGTTGCTGTTTAATCAATTGTATTTGCTTGAGCTCTGTGCGGTGATCAGTGGGCCAGGGAAGCGCCCGGAGCAGAGAGAGCCCCCGGATCCCGGGCCCAGCCTGGTCGGGTTTACGAGGACTTATTTAATCTTTTTATTACCGACCTTGGCACAAAAAGTGGGAATGTGCTAATAAAGTCTGCGGACGACACAAAGCTGGGAGGTATTGCCAATACAGAGAAGGACCAGGATATCCTACAGGAAGATCTGGATGACCTCGTAAACTGGAGTCATAGTAATAGGATGAAATGTAATAGTGAAAAGTATAAGGTCATGCATTTAGGGATTAATAACAAGAATTTGTGTTATAAGCTGGGGATGCATCAGTTGGAAGTAACAGAGAAGGAGAAGGACCTCAGAGTATTGGTTGATCACAGAATGACTATGAGCCGCCAATGTGATCTGGCCGTTAAAAAAGCTAATGCGGTCTTGGGATCCATCAGGCGAGGTATTTCCAGTAGAGATAAGGAGGTGTTAGCACCGTTATACAAGGC
>NW_020685807.1:2293-3475 GCF_002925995.2 Terrapene triunguis
GGTATTTCCAGTAGAGATAAGGAGGTGTTAGCACCGTTATACAAGGCACTGGTGAGACCTCATCTGGAATACTGGGTGCAGTTCTGGTCTCCCATGTTTAAGAAGGATGAATTCAGACTGGAACAGCTACAGAGAAGGGCTACTAGGATGATCCGAGGACTGGAAAACCTGTCTTATGAAAGGAGACTCAGAGCTTGGCTTGTTTAGCCTAACCAAAAGAAGACTGAGGGGAGATTTGATTGCTCTTTATAAATATATCAGAGGGATAAATATCAGGGAGGGAGAGGAATTATTTAAGCTTAGTACCAATGTGGACACAAGAACAAATGGATATAAACTGGCTACCAGGAAGTTTAGACTTGAAATTAGACGAAGGTTTCTAACCATCAGAGGAGTGAAGTTCTGGAACAGCCTGCCAAGGGGAGCAGTGGGGGAAAAGACATATCTGGCTTCAAGACTAAACTTGATAAGTTTATGGAGGGGATGGTATGATGAGTATTTGGCAATTAATTGATCTTTGACTATTAGCGATAAATATGCCCAATGGCCGGGGTGGGATCTGAGTTAGTACAGAGAATTCTTTCCTGGGTGCTGGCTGGTGAGTCTTGCCCACATGCTCAGGGTTTAGCTGATCGCTATATTTGGGGTCGGGAAGGAATTTTCCTCCAGGGTAGATTGGCAGAGGCCCTGGGGGGTTTTCGCCTTCCTCTGCAGCATGGGGCACGGGGCACTTGCTGGAGAATTCTCTGCACCTTGAGGTCTTTAAACCACGATTTGAGGACTTCAGTAACTCAGACATAGGTTAGGGGTTTGTTACAAGAGTGGGTGGGTGAGATTCTGTGGCCTGCGTCTAGTCTGACCTCCTGCACAACGATCATAATGGTCCCTTCTGACCTTATAGTCTATGAGTCTATGACTCTGCACGTGGGAGGGAGGAAGGGGAGCCCCCGAGCTCAGGCAGGTCTCGGGGGGGAAGGGAGTGGGAGCGAGGACTCAGATCCTTTCGCCAGCCCACTGCACCGGAGCATGTATGAGCCAGGAAAGTTCCCCACCACAGCGGGACTCCCCACCTGCACCAAGAATAGGGGACTGCAGGTGGAGAGCTGGGGTGTCAGCGGGTTGGGGCCTGCGGGTTGGGATTGAGGGGCACTGGCTGAGCTGGGGGGGCAGCAAGGCAGGAGA
>NW_020685808.1:0-1263 GCF_002925995.2 Terrapene triunguis
GAGATAGGAATGGCTGAGGCTGTAGATAACGGAGTCTGACTCTTCTCCTATCCCATTGGGGGGATGGTGGCCACGGGGCACAGAGGGCCTAGACGGGCCTAGACGGGAGCCTGGCCTGCCCCCTGCCCTAACAGCCAAGCAGCCTGGGGGTCCCATCCCCTCTCCCATCCCTCCCCCAAGAACTGACACCGCAGCCAGGAGTAGAGGGGGAAGGTGCCTTGTTGAGAAGAGCAGGTGGAGCTGGGGGCAGCGAGCTGTGGGGGGCAGAGTCTCTGGGGGGAGGGGGCTGCTTCTAGGCCTCCTTGGGGGCCAGCTGGTCGAAGGTTTGGACGTCATCCAGGAAGCTCTTGGGGGTTAGGATGTGACTGGAACCTGGGGGGGAGAGAGGTGGTTGGCAGCGGTGGGCACAGTGGGGTGGGCATGAGGCTGGCATCACCATCTCCCCCATCCTTGCAGCTGGACCCTGCTCTAGTGAAGGGGGGAGGGGCTGTCTCCTGCCCCCCACGGCCTGGCACCGCACCCCTCATGCCGCTGTACCCTGCACGGCCAGGCAAGAATCCACGCGCTGACAGCGTTCCTCACCCTTGGGTCTTAGAGGGGTGTGTGCAGGGGGTGAGCCATATCCCTATGGGTGTTACTGGGGTGTCTGACTGGGCCCCCACACCTGGTCCCTAGGCAAGAAGAGGCCAGGGGCCAGGAGTTCAGGTGGCTAGATACAGGCCATGCGGGACTGAGGCAGGTGGGGCAAGCCCATCTGTTCCCAGGCTCCCGGGTGCGGGAGGACAGAGGGTGGCATGGGCGCCCTGTGGGTGCTGGGCAGGCAGTTCTAGGGTCTCCCCCTCCCAGGGGGTCCCGACTGTCCCTGACCTGGGCATTCCAGCCACCATCCCCCCAGGACTCGCCCCACTCACCGATCACAACCTCCTACTCGCCCTTGGTGGCCTGGGTCACTTCGTAGGCGCAGCGCATCTTAGACATGGACACCCCACCCAGCACGTAGATGATGAGGCGCGGGCCCGTCCGGTACTTGGCCGCTGGCTTGTTCTTGTGCCAATGCCCGAAGCGGGGGCTGGGGGTGAGAGGGACTGTGTGGATACCAGGGGCTCGCTGAGGGAAGGCCAGGCAGAGGTGTGGGCGCCGCCCAAAGCGGGTGCTGGGAGGAGAGAGGGGCTGTGTGGATACCAGGGGCTCGCTGAGGGAAGGCCAGGCGGAGGGATGGGCACTGCCCGAAGTGGGGGCTGGGGGGAGAGGGGCTGTGTGGAT
>NW_020685808.1:1273-1485 GCF_002925995.2 Terrapene triunguis
CACTGCCCGAAGTGGGGGCTGGGGGGAGAGGGGCTGTGTGGATACCAGGGGCTCGCTGAGGTAAGGCCAGATGGAAGGGCAGGGCCTGGAGGGGGATGGGGGGCAGGCCCTGCCCAAGGCAGTGGGACAGGAGTCCCAAAGGAGGCAAGAGGGAGAAGGGGAGGGTGGCACCTGCCCTGGGCTGGGGGTGCTGTCTAAAGCTCAGCCAGTCC
>NW_020685809.1:0-2453 GCF_002925995.2 Terrapene triunguis
CCCATGCCCCCCTGCACCACCCTCCCTGGATCCTGCCCCCATCACCTCTGGACTGCCCCCATCCCTATGCATGTGTCCCCTCTGCACTGCCCCACCCCGCCCCCAGGAATGCTACACCCCTCCCCCCTCCCTGGGAACTTTACCTTCCCCCCAGACCTCTGTCCTCTCCCCCTGGGCTGCGCCAGACCATGCTCTGTGGAGCCAGAGGCACCGTGGGGGCAGGGAGGTGCCATAAAGGACGCTGCTGAGGGGCTCGGTCCAGGCTGCATTGTGCCAGCTGCAGGGACGGCCGTGGGCTGGCGCATTGCTGCTCGTGGGTGCATTGCCGCAGGCTCCCCAGCACCTGTTCGGGCCGAGGGAGCGGCAGCGGGAGGCAGGGCAGCAGGGCTCCCTCTGACTAGAGGAAGGGGCACCGTCTCCTGGCCCGGTGAAGAGGGGAGCAGCACGTCCCCTTCTCCCCCCTCCCACGGTGTCTCCTGTCCCCTGGCAGGGCGAGCGCCCGGACGTCGCCGGAGATGCTGCAGCCCGTGCCCCGTCTAGGTGGCTGGGCGCTGGGGTGGACGCCAGCTCCGCTCTCGACTGGCTCGTACAGCTCACGCTCTTCCTGGCGCTCGGCCAGTGCCTGTCATGCGCCGGGATCCTTGAGGCCACCATCCGGTCCCCAGCCGCGCTCCTCTTCTTCGGCCCCATGGTCCCGGTGCTGTTGGACGCGCTCGTCACCTTCAGCCACGTGGTCCCAGCCTTGCTTGTCTTCTCCATGTCCGTGTTAGCAGCCTCGCTCGTCTACGCCGGCATCCCGGGGCTGCGGGCCCTGCTCCCCCGCGCCTTCCCACCTGGCTGGTGAACGCCCGGCAAAGCCCCGGCTCAATACAGCCGCAGACAGAGACGTGGCTCGGGGGCTTTCTGTTCACTCTTGGGCACAGGCTGGACAGTGGGGACGGGGACAACACGGGTTCGGCGCTGCCGGGTTTGGGGGAGATCCGGGGGTGCCCGGCATCCGTAGCTGTGGGGGAGGCTCCCCGCTGCCATGGTGGGGCTGGCACATGGGCCCAGACTCACCAGAGCACTGAGGGGCCTAAACCCCACACAATGCCGAGGCCCCTTTGTGAAGCTAGGCCGTAGTTCCCAGTGTAGCCGGGCACTGGGCGTTGTGCCTTAGCACAGCCAGGCCCAGAGGGTGCAGCGACCCTGGTGCTAACCCTTTCCATTCCAGTGGGGCGGGCACGGGTGATGCATTGTGACCGGCTCGTCGGTGAATTGCCCTGGGGCAGGTGAGAAGCCGTGCCAGCCCCAGAGCTGCCAGGGAGAGGCAGATCCCCTGCTCAGTAATGACCACAAACCCCACCCCCGGCACAGGCAGGCCCGGGCTCCGGAGCGGGTGACTGTTTCATAAAGGGGCAGCGCAGATGGAATGCGGCACCGGTTCAAAGGGAGCCAGGTGCTGCCTAATGAACGTGTCTCTTCTGTGCTGAG
Organism: Terrapene triunguis; assembly: GCF_002925995.2. Taxonomy (NCBI): domain Eukaryota; kingdom Metazoa; phylum Chordata; order Testudines; family Emydidae; genus Terrapene; species Terrapene triunguis. Next base: position 1,474 of record NW_020685809.1, read on the forward strand.
AGCAGCATCTCAGCCCTGGCCTGGCAGCCCCTCCCTGCCCGCCGCGTCGGCTCAGCCGTCGCCATTCCCAGACCGGCACCACACCGGCTCTCGCCTGCGGGTCCTACTCGGGCCAGGCCGGGCGGCACCTCTTGGGGAGCGACAAGCCCCCCTGGACAGAGTCTGAGAGCCGGACGGAGCCGCAGCTGGGGGCGGGGGGTTTGTCCGACCTCCTTTCCTGAGTGCCAGCAACCCTAACCCTGCCCCCCACCAGCCAGCCAACCCGCTGTGCCCAGCGTAGGGGGCCCAAAGCTACTACAAGCTGAGGAGGGACAACCACTCATTCAGGACCCCACACCAGCCAGACTCCAAAGCCGGGTGTTCTGGGCTGGGGCAGGAGGGACAGTCTGGTCAGTGGGTTAGCCAGGTAGCCAGAGGCAGCGTGGGCACGAGCAGTGTGGTAGAAGATCAGCCATTGGGCACCTGTGAGAGGGCTACAGACTGCTGGAAAAGGGTCCTTACTCCAGACTGACTGCTATGCCCCCAATGCTGCCCCTCTGGTGCCCAGCTGCGCACACGGAACCCTGGCACTTCCCGGGCCCGGCGGCGGGCACCAAACCCTGGCACTTCCCCGGCCCGGCGGCGGGCACCAAACCCTGGCACTTCCCGGGCCCGGCGGCGGGCACCAAACCCTGGCACTTCCCAGGCCCGGTGGCGGGCACGGAACCATGGCACTTCCCCGGCCCGGCGGCGGGCACCAAACCGTGGCACTTCCCCGGCCTGGCGGCGGGCACCAAACCCTGGCACTTCCCGGGCCCAGCGGCAGACACCAAACCCTGGCACTTCCCCGGCCCGGCGGCGGGCACCAAATCCTGGCACTTCCCCGGCCCGGCGGCGGGCACCAAACCCTGGCACTTCCCGGGCCCGGCGGCGGGCACCAAACCCTGGCACTTCCCCGGCCCGGCGGCGGGCACCAAATCCTGGCACTTCCCCTGCCCGGC
>NW_020685810.1:0-4028 GCF_002925995.2 Terrapene triunguis
TGCTGACTCTGTGGAGGAGCTAGAGAACAGGAGCGGCTAATGGGAGTTTTGCAAGGGTTTCTCCAGATGAAGGAGGAGCAACTGGGGTCAGTTTGGTTTCTGTAGTGGGTGTTTGTGGTTTGCTTACTGCTCAACTGAAGTATAGAATATGGTCTGTGCTAAGTCTAGGGGCCTGCTAGGAATGGCTGAGAGCTTCTTAAGGTGGCTTTGATCCCTAAGTCCTTTAGCACTTAACCAAGGGGTGGGGGCTACTCAGGGAGAACCAGTATTTAAAACCCTGCTCATAAGCCACCAGGGGAGCTAGGGAACAGGAGAGTTTTGAGGGAGATTAGAGGGGGGTGTGGGTGTGGATAAACTTCATTAATGGTCTTTAAACTTAAGGCAATAACCCCCCCCCCCATAAAAATAAAACAAAAAAGTAAAGAACTGCAGGAGTAAAAAGAGACTGCAGGCAGAAGTCCAGCAACAGAGTGGGGGCTATCCAGTTTATTGCACTGAATGCAGCATGCATGATTAGCTGGCAGGTGAAGTGTGTGTGAATTCGGTGCAAGGAGCTCCTGGCTCTCAGAGACCATGTACGGGCTTCGGAGACCAGAGTGGCTGAACTGGAGGAGCTAAGGGAGACAGAGAGGTACATTGATGCGACTTTCTGGGACAGTTGAATGGTCCTACTCCCATTCTGACGGCCTATGCACTCTTGAGGAGTTATGAGTAAGTTCTGAAGGCAAGGTCAGAATTTTACCAGCAGCAGCTGGCCAACAAAATGCTGCCTTAGGAGACTGATAGCAGACTCATGCGTAGAAATACTCATTTTACAAGTGCAATTATCTTTTTTTTCCTCAGCCCTGGCCTCCCGCCTGTCGATAATGAACAATTAGTGAAAGGTAGAGGTAGGGTATGGGTATGTGTGTAGCCAGATGTATATATTTGTCATATTTGAATGAAAATGTCTATATTTAGAGAGAATCTTCTTTTTCCTGTATCTCCTTTATTTATCAACCGATTTTGATAATATTTGAAATGGAGTCTTTTTTTATTTATTTATTTATTTTTAAAAAGAGACTCCTCTTAGTGCAAGGCCCCAACCTGTAGCTTAGTTAGCATATGCCTTAATCCAATGATTCTCAAACTTTTGTACTGGTGACCCCTTTCCCAAACAAGCCTCTGAGTGCGACCCCCCCCATATAAATTAAAAACACTTTTTAAATATATTTAACACCGTTATAAATGCTGGAGGCAAAGCAGGGTTTGTGGTGGAGGCTGACAGTGTGTGACCCCCCATGTAATTACCTTGCGACCCCCAGTTTGAGAACCCCTGTTAACATAGACAACACAACAGATTTCTTTGCTGTTTTTCAACTATGACGTGTACCATTCCTGGCGATACTGCAGTGCCAGGTTGAAGCATGGAGTGGCTGGAGCAAGCTCCTATTCCTTCTCCCTGTTCCAAAAATGCATTTAATATATAGTCGCCAGATAAAGGACGTATACTGATAAGAACACATTAAAATTTTGTATAAAAGCTAATGTTAAAATTATCTAAAACACAGGATAATAAAAAACATTTCCAATCATTGGGGTATAATGCTTAAATTATCCAAAATAGCAAGTTTGGTTTAAAAAGTAATAAAATGCTATACTCCATAATCTGCCATATGAGTTGTTGTTTTTTTTAAAAGATTATGCTGTGGTTTTCCACTCTGTCTCTGATTGTTGAACTCCCTCTGCCCAGCCCCACTAGGTGTCTGGGACAATTAAAAGTTGCCTACTTACTGTCCCAAATTTAATTGGGTTCTGTGAATTTGGCATCTGCTTTAGGTGCGCTCACCCCCACAGATGCCTCTTCTTTGACCAGCAATTAATCCTGTCCCCACAGCCGCTCCTCAGTTCAGCACCCCCATCTCCCTCAATTCAGCCCCACCTAGCCTCAACTCAGCTCTTCCTGTGGGTTTACACACACACACACACACACCCAGGCCGGCACAGCTGGGCTCTTTACTCGTTTCTTCCCCCTCCCCTCTTGTGAGTGGTGAGGAGAGACTCTGCCAGCTTCTAGCAGGGCTGACCTTCACAAGGCAGTTGGAGCATCTCCTGTCCTCTCCAGCCAAGCTCCTGACCTGTCTGAAATCCTCTCACTGGTGAAAAACTCATGAGCGCTGGTGCTATCATTCCTAGGTCAGCCCCATCTCCATTGTCCCTCTGCAGGGAAATAGGGAGTGTGGCCAGAATGGCCCCGCTGCCGTTGTGATCTGAGCAGCTCAGGTAGCAGAGCGTAAGTTAGAGCAGCCCTGAGGCACAGCAGGGTTACGGCTGTCGTATGTTTGGCATTTGGACTGAACTCCTCTTCCTGGCCTCACCCCTGCCAGGCATCAGAGGGATGTCATAGATTCTAGGACTGGAAGGGACCTCGAGAGGTCATCGAGTCCAGTCCCCTGCCCGCATGGCAGGACCAAATACTGTCTAGACCATCCCTGATAGACATTTATCTAACCTACTCTTAAATATCTCCAGAGATGGAGATTTCACAACCTCCCTAGGCAATTTATGCATGTCACAGTACTGGCTCCATGCGGGGGGGAGGCTGCAGGTGGTCCCCAGGCCCTGCGGCTGCGGCCCAGTATCCCAATAGGCCGTGGGAGGGCGGGAATATCTCTCATCCAGCAGGAGGAGCCCTAGCAGGAGTCAGCTTTCTATGTGCTGCTACTGCCCCTTTAAATGACAGCACCTTCAGCAGTCAGCCTTGTGAATGACAGGCTTTCTGTCCAATAGGAGGGAGGGACTCGTCTGGTATCCGGGATTGACGTCTACAACTATCCAATAGATTGAGCAGGGCCGGAGGTTACCAGTCGCTGATTGGCTGTGGCTCGGAGTATAAATGAGGCGAGGAGGCGGGCGCGCTCCCTTTTCTTTCCCGGAGCTCTCGTGGGAGGTGGGTGTCCGGAGTGGGGGCGGCCCGCGGGGGACTCGGCCGCACTCAGCCCCCGGCCGGGGAGCAGATCACGGGGATCCGGGCGGGTCGGCCTTACCCCGGAGCTTCCCGGCTGGCTGGGCCCCGCCGCGGCTCCGGGTGTCGCTAGGCCTCGGGCCTGGCCACGCGGGGCCGGCTCAGCACCGCGCGCTTCGCCCCCGGATCCCGATGCCCGAGGGGCCTCTTCGTCTGCTCTAGGGGATCCCCTCAGCGCGGGGTTGGAGGGAGCCGGGGGGGCCCGGGGCCCATAGACGCCCCCACACTGGTTCCCGTTTATCGTTCGGGAGGCCGGGCCAGCATGCGGCGGCGTCCCCCTTTCGGGCGGGGGAGGAGGCCAGGGGATAGGAGGTGGCTGCCGTGATCTGCCTGAACCCTGGTGTCCCCACCGTGTCTCCTGTAGGTAACAGCTTGTCTTTAAACCCTTTGTGGCAATCCTTGGAAGCACCGTCGAGATGCCCAGGGAAGACAGGGCTACGTGGAAGTCCAACTATTTCCTGAAAATCATTGTAAGTGTCTCCCTTGGGGTGTGGTCTAGGTAGTCTGGACCCGGGGCTGGGCCTGGGATGGACTCTTGTCACTCATGGCTCAGCCGGCCTTGGCCATTCTCTGTACTACACCTGCAAACGCACCCCCAGGTTAATCCTCATGCACATTTGGAGCCACAGACTTAATGGGGGGTTGTGTTAGACAGCAAGGCAGGAGCCAGCCTCCTCATTAACACAGAGCTGCAGTTTGCAGAGGTTACATGATCAAGGAGGAGCAAGCGATGCTGGGACCGTGCTCTCCATAGCTCTAGCTACCTACTGTGATTAATGGCTGTTGTAGCAATTTGCTCCATTGTATACCAATGAGGTGCAGCCCTCAGGCTCCTGGAAAGTTGCCAGTGAAGTTGCTGATGGTACTACTCAGTTTTTTGTCCAATTACAGCTGGATCTAGAGCAGTGGTCCCCAAACTTTTCATGGTCATGCTCCCCTGTTACCCTGAGCCAGAGCGGGACCGAGGGAGGGGGGAGCGCGGACAGGGTAAGGGGGCCTCAGCTGAGGGCAGGAGTGGAGCTCC
>NW_020685811.1:0-1894 GCF_002925995.2 Terrapene triunguis
GCCCCACGTTCCCTCTCGCTGACCCCACTGCCCTCGGGGAACCTTTGTGGGACGCTGCTCCGCAGCCTGGGGGGAAGCCGGACCGAGGCCGGGCGCTGTTAGAACTGCTGCACCCTAATAAACCATCCCCAGCTCCTCCTCCCCCCCGGCTCCGTGCTCATTGCCCCCCCGGGGCTGGGACAGGGCTGGGGGCACTGGCTGGGGGGGGCGGGGCGCAGGCCACAGAGCCGCCGCGGGGGGGGGGGGGGGGACGACTCCCCAGACACACCATGGGGCCATTCAGCGGCTGGAGGGATCAGGGTTGTGCGGGGGAGGGGCCTGGGCAGGGCCGGATCTGACGGGAGGGAGGGGGCAGGACCCCAGAGGGGGGCTCTGGGGGTGGGGGTGACTCCTGGGCGAGGCAGTGGGTTCCCAGTCCCAGTGCAGACCAGTTCCTTCCCCAGGGGTGGGGGCAGCAGGGAGGAGGCCGTGGGGAGCGGGACCCCCAAGACCCTTTCCCAGGGGAGAGGCAGCTGCAGAGGGGGAGATGCTCCCGCCCCCTGGAGAGCCCAGGCTGCAGCCCAACTGCACGGACACCCCGGCCTGGGGGGCAGCGACAGGCCCAGCCGGGCTGGGATGGGGCCGGGGGCTGTCAGTGAGCTGGGCTATGGGGCAGGGGAGCAGCTCAGGGATGGGGCAGGGCAGTTGTTATCCAGGGGTCCAAACCCCCCAGGGAGTCACAGCCCCATCCCCCCAGGGGCCCAGAGACTCACCAGTGACACCAGAGCCCCATCCCAGTCAGAGTCCCACATCCCGCTTGGGGGGTTGATTGTGGGGTCCCAGCTATGGGGGACCCCACAACCTCTGGGGCGATATGTGGCTGGGTGCTCACATTCCCCGTCCTCCCAGCCCGGCCCTGCTCCATCGCTGTCACCCTCCCCCAGGGCTGCAGGGGAGATGCCAGCCGCAGCCCCCGCCCCAGCCCCTGCCCCGCCCGTGGCCATTAACGCTCCCCTGGCCCATCCCCCCTGCTGCTCCCATTGGGTACTGGTGTCTCCGTCACTTCCTGTCCCAAAGTGACATGTGCTGTTTCCCAGCTGCCAGGCCCCACCCCAGAGGTGGCTGCATTTCTGGGGGGGGAATTGGCCCCAGTGCTATCGGGTGCAACGAGCTCTGGGATCCTGGTGGGGGGGCGTCCCCGGGAGGGGGGGGGAGGCGTTGGGGGCGCCCCCCTGGGCGGCCCCCCCGGGGGGGTCCCCGGGGGGGGGGGGGGACACAGGACGAGGGCGTGAATCTATGTGAGTCACTCAGAGCCTGGCCTGCTGCCCCTACTGCTGGCTAAGGACACCCCCCTCCCCCATGGAGTCTCCTCTCTCCCGCCCCCCACACGGACTATCCCCGCCCGGCCCCCGCCCCCCCCCCCCCGCCACACCCCCCGGCTATTCACTGTCCTGCCGCGGTGCTAACCAAAGTCTGTGTCACAACTTAACTATCATGTAGCTACGGCAGCCGCACGGCGTCAGGACTCCTGGGTTCCAGCCCAGTGCTGAGTACGGGCCCTGCTGACTCCAGCCCTTGAGCGTGGCCCCGTCGGCTTTCCCTGCGCAGGCTCCGTCTGGGAGGGCAAGTGGATGAGGCTGCGCTGACGGGCTGGTGGGGAGGGACTGGCTGGCTCAGGGGGCCAGGGCTGGGACATGGGGCCTTGGCAGTCCAGGGCCGTCAATCCGGTGTCAGTGTGAAAGTCCCTGTGCAGTTGCCCACAGCCTTGTGGAGACGTTTTTCCAGCCCCGCGACCCAGAAAGGGTTAACGCTCTACGTCGTTTCATACCCCGTCCGCTTGTGGGTGCGTCACGGAGTCCCCGGGCGACGCTCTGGAACTGCTCCCCACAAAGCCAGTCAGGACTTTGGGGAGCCT
>NW_020685812.1:0-2245 GCF_002925995.2 Terrapene triunguis
GGCTCACTGTAAATGGGGAGCTAGTGGAAGGGGAAATGGAGCCCCCTGGCACTCACTAAAAGGGAAAGTGGTGGATTCTCCATCTCTTGATGTCATTGAATGAAGACTAGATGCCTTTCTGGAATGTGTGTGCCCAAAAAGTAACTATTGTACTATACAGGAAGCCTATGATATGCAGGGGGTTAGATGAGATGCTCTAAAGGTCTCTTCTGGCCATAAAGTCTACTAATTTTGGAAACACTGAGTGTAGCATTGGGAGCAGCCTCTGATGTTGTACTGTCTAGCCGGCTTGCTTCCTAGAATGAACAGGCATTGAGTGGGGTGATCCACAGAGAGTAGCTCAAACCTTCAAAGTGTCAGGCCAGCAGCAGGATATTAGCACTTCAGGAGATGGGTGTGTGTGGCAGTGACATCACAAAGGCCTTTTGCAGGACCTCAGCCTATTGGTCAAAGGTGGTGGGGAGGTGGTGACCTCACAGAGAGATGCTGACATGAGCCAGGCAGGATAGGGGCGCAGAGCCAGGAAAACCTCGTAAACCCCTGTGGCTTAGCTTCAGCAAGTCTCCTTCTCGAGGTCTCTCTTTGAGGACTGAGAGAGTATTAGGGTTCACATATGTGAGTGCGAGCAGGAGCCTCTTTCGAGTTTTCTCCTTTCCTTTTACTGATTTTACTGGAAAACAGACGTCCCTGTTGAGAAGGTAAGAGCCTCAGAGAGGTTTGTAACCTGTTCAGTCTGATCCACCTGGTTCCAGCTGAATTCTAGGCATGGAAAACACTAGTTCAAGGTGGCAGAATTTTAGAGCCCACCTGGGATTTTGTCCCGTGGAATCACTGGGAACATTAGGGTTCGTCCTTTTCGTTTTACCTTTTCCTCCATCCCTCCTTCCTTTCTCTTCATCTCTTACTTCTTTTGTCCTTTCTCCTGTTCCCCTCCCACCACCAGGAGTGGTGTGTGTGTGTGTGTGTGTGTGTGTGTGTGTGTGTGTGTGTGTGTGTTGCTGGGGGAGCTCTTCACCTCCCCTTGTGGGAAGTTCATCCAAAACTGTGGGGTTGAAATAGTGCTTGGACTCCACTGACACTAGATGCTGCCATCCTGTGGCTTAGCATTAGTGTCTGGGTTGACTTGGGGCAAGATCTCAACCTCCCCGCAACCCACTTCACTGCTGCCAGAATCCCTCCTGCCCCCCCTGCTAGAGCCGCCTCCCTGCCCAACCTCAGTTGGGGTGGAGAAGAGGGTTCTGATAACTTGAGCTGCGGTTTGGAGGTGGAACAGCTGTCAAGGGGCCAGCAGCACCTCAGAGGAGTGTGAGAGCCCTGAGGCTGAAGGCTCCCCCAATGCAGGTGATGGGAGACCCAAGGGAAAGGGAGAAGGACTGGGGGGGAGGCTAGTACCACCCTGTGCCCATTGGTTTGCCAAGGTGTCAGGCCTCAGTCACGTGAGCCCCACTGACACCAGTGGGAGTGGCACAGCTACGCCCGGCGCAGGGCATTCTGAGTGGAGTCGGGGGAGCTGCCTCCCAAGCTCCTGATGATGTTGGGGGGTGGCCTGACTGCTATGGGGCCCTAGGGTGACCAGATGAGAGGAAGAAAATATCGGGCACATGGGGGGGTCCGCCGGCAGAGCAAAAAAAAACAAAACGAGTGCTGCCGGGCGGAGGGGGAAAAAAAAAAGGCCGGCGAAGCGAAATATTGGGACGCGGGACAAACACCTAAAAATCGGGATGGTGCTGATTTTATCAGGACGTCTGGTCACCCTATGGGGCCCTCAGGCTGATGGGGCTGAGGGCGTCTCTGGGAGGGGCAGGGTTGGGCCCTCTCTGCCATGGGGTTCCTTACAGAAGAGGGAGGCACATTAAGCCTTCTCTCTCCACTGCACCCCGTTCTTCCCCTCAGCGGCAGCAGGAGTTATCCTCTCTCCTTCTGTGCCCGGTGCAGGGACCCCCAGTGTCCAGATGGAGAACGAGGAGGAGGAGGACGTAACCCCGGAGGAAGCTGCCATCAGGGTCATCCAGCAGCATCTCCAGGGCAGAGATGAGGTACAAAAATCCCCCTGCTCAGCTGGCGCCGAGTCTGTCCTGCCCCTTGTTCCATCCTCACCCCCGGCAGGAGGGTCCTGGCCCATAGAAGTCATAACCCCCAATAGGGGGCACTTCTTCCATGTTATCTGGGACCCCCCAAGAGGGGGTGTTTGTTTCCTCCCCCCCACAGACATTGTCCCAGTTACAAACCCTGCCTGTGCAGGAGA
>NW_020685813.1:0-4584 GCF_002925995.2 Terrapene triunguis
ACCTTGTCCTCAGTGCGCGTGTGATAGGTGCTCTGCATGGTCTTGTTCACAGAGAAAGACTATGTTCTCTATTCACAGATACATTGCTCTGTCTCAGGAATTCACTCCCTTTTTCCAATTCCCACAGCCACATCTGCCCAGAGGCTAGCGCACATTAGGAGGAGGAAGAAGAGGACACGGGAAGACATGTTTGCAGAACTAATGGCATGCTCCCGAGCACAGGCAGCCCAGCAGACACAGTGGAGGGAGAACTTGTCCCAAATGCACCGGGCAAACATGGAATGGGAGGAGAGGTGGCGACAGGAGGACAGGCAGGCTACTCAAACGCTGCTTGGACTAATGAGGGAGCAAACGGACACGCTCCGCCGCCTTGTGGATGTTCTGCAGGACCGGAGGCAGGAGGAGAGAGCCCCGCTGCAGTCTCTCTGTAACTGCCCTGCCCCGCCACCAAGTCCCATACCCCCCTCACCCAAAGTCCAAACACGGAGGGGTGGAAGGGGCCGTGAAAAATTTCACTCCACCCCTGCGGACTGCTCTACCACTAGAAGGCTCTCATTCCCCAAAATTTGAAAAGTCCTTTCCTACCCGCCTCACACAAGACCCCGTCCAAGTTTCACGCCCCCGTTCCATGTGCGGTTGTTAATAAAGAATACGTTTCTGTTCATTTCTGTTTCCATCCTCTTCTTTTGGAGGGGAGTCTGTCTGAAGGGGGGGGAAGGGGCTTGGTCATTGGACAGGACAGTCACCTTTAGCAGGGGGCAGGTGCAGCAGCAGGGCACATATACAGTGCAGTGACTAGTTATCCTGGTCAGTCTGGGAGGTGGTTTTCATGTTTTGTGTGTGGGGGTGGTGGTGTTGCTCTGTGACTTGGTGGCGGGGGAGGGCAGTTACAGATCTTATGCAGCGGTCCTTACCCTGCATCACAGAGCCGCGCAGCAGGGGATCTGTAACCCTCCTCCCCCTGCAAGACAGTCACATAGCCGACACATACACGCAGTCCCGGCCAGGAGGGCTGGCAGGCTCCGTTGAAACAACCAGTCCACCACCGCGGAGCCTGTCATTCCTGGAGTTTAGAAGCATCATTTGCATCACAACCCTAAACCCGCCCCCCGCCACAGTCTGCGTCCCAGGTTTAAAACATTCCCGCGAAAACAGTAATAAAGACAACGGTGTCCATTAACAAAACAGAGCAGATTTTATTTTTTGGGAAGGGGGTGAAGGGGGTATGTAATTGGAGAGGATAGTCGACGGCAACTGGGTAAAGAAACGGGGGCAAGTTCTGCTTCTGTGTCCACAAACTTAAAAGTCACTGGGTACCCTGCTCAGCCTTGAAACTGGCTTTCAAAGCCTCCCGGATGCACAGCGCGTCCCGCTGGGCTCTTCTAATCGCCCGGCTGTCTGGCTGGGCGTAATCAGCAGCCAGGCTATTTGCCTCAACCTCCCACCCCGCCATAAAGGTCTCCCCCTTGCTCTCATACAGATTGTGGAGCACACAGCAAGCTGCAATAACGATGGGGATATTGGTTTCGCTGAGATCACAGCGAGTGAGTAAGCTTCTCCATCTCCCCTTGAGACGGCCAAAAGCACACTCCACCACCATTCTGCACTTGCTCAGCCGGTAGTTGAACAGTTCTTTTTCTGTGTCCAGGGCGCCAGTATAGGGCTTCATGAGCCAGGGCATTAGCGGGTAGGCTGGGTCCCCGAGGATCACTGTAGGCATCTCCACATCCCCAACAGTTATCTTGTGGTCCGGGAAGTAAATACCTTCCTGCAGCCGTCTAAACAGACCAGAGTTCCTGAACACGCGAGCGTCATGAACCTTGCCCGGCCATCCGACGTAGATGTTTGTAAACCGTCCCCGATGGTCCACCAGTGCTTGCAGCACCATTGAAAAGTAGCCCTTTCTATTGATGTACTGGCTGACTTGGTGGCCCGGTCCCAGGATAGGGATGTGAGTCCCATCTATAGCCCCACCGCAGTTTGGGAATCCCATCGCAGCGAAGCCATCTATGATGGCCTGCGCGTTTCCCAGGTTCACTACCTTTGACAGCAGTACCTTGACGATTGCCTTGGCTACTTGCATGACAACAACCCCCACGGTAGATTTGCCCACGCCAAAGTGGTTCGCGACTGACCGGTAGCTGTCCGGCGTTGCAAGCTTCCAGAGGGCTATGGCCACTCGCTTCTGGACAGTCAGGGCTGCTCGCATGCGGGTGTCCTTGCGCTTCAGGGCAGGGGACAACAAGTCACAAAGTTCCAGGAAAGTCCCCTTCCGCATGCGAAAGTTTCGCAGCCACTGGGATTCATCCCAGACCTGAAGCACTATGCGGTCCCACCAGTCCGTGCTTGTTTCCCGGGCCCAGAATCACCGTTCAACAAAATCCACATGCCCCATTGCCACCGTGATGTCCTGGGCGCTGGGGCTCGTGGTTTCTGACAGCTCTGTGCTACTCTCCGACTTCAGGCCCTCACGGCGGTGCCGTAGCCTCCTCGCCTGATTTCTCTGCATCTGCCTCTGGGAAAGGTGTATGATAAGGTGCGAGGCGTTGAGAACGGCCACAACTGCAGCGATGGTCGCAGCGGGATCCATGATCGCAGTGCTGTGGCGTCCGCTCTGTCACTGATCAAAAAGTGCGCGAACTGATTTCCCGCCGGCGCTTTCAGGGAGGGAGGCAGGGCGGTAGTGACTGACGGATGACGACAGTTACCCAAAAGCACCCTCGCCACATTTTTTTACCCAGAAGGCATTGGGGGCTCGACCCAGAATTCCAATGGGCAGCGGGGACTGCGGGAACTGTGGGATAGCTGCCCACAGTGCACTGCTTCCAATGTCGACGCTTTCCCTGGTAGTGTGGACTGACAAAGTCGAATTACTGTCCTTAGTGTAGACACACACGTTCGACTTTCTAATATCGATTGCACATATTCGATTTAACTAAAATCGAACTACTCTCGTAGTGTAGACATACCCTTAGCTCTGCTATTCAACAGTGGAGAGATGAGGCAGTACAATTGGTGTTCCAGGCCCCCATGCCATCAGGTGCACATACATATTCCCAGCCTCTCTCAACTCACTGGGTTGTGGAACGGGAGAAGAATGAGCCACATGAACCACATGTCCCGGTAAAGGTGTGAGACTCCAAAGTGAAGCGATGTTATAAATCGCGGCCATTGCAGCGTCACCCAGAGAACAATCCCTCGCCCTTCAATAGATTGATCGGTGAGAAAATACCTTCCAAAGCCGCAGCAAGGAGAATTACAGTTAGCCAAAGTCTCCTTTTCCCGGATGTTGGAGGGGAGAGTTCTCGGGGGGTTGGCTGGTCACTGCACAGACCCAGGGGGCTCGGGATTGACTCCCGGGTTGCAACCGGGGAAGAGAGAGAGATATTTAAACAGAAACCTGTCCCCCATTTGCATATCCCCCTCCTTGGGACCCAGAAAACTTCCTCACTTCAAGAGCTCAATGTACCTGCCTGTGGGTTCAGAAAGTAGCACGAGGAAGCAAGGAAGGATCATTCAGGGGGCAGGGCGCCCACCTGGGGCTGTGAATGCCAAGGCTCCTTTCGCTGCTCTATCCCAGACTTCCCGTGTCCCCTGAAGCAACAAGTCACTTGGGATCAAAGTATTTAAGTATCTAGAGTCTAGTGGGATTTTCCAAAGCACCCAGGCATCCAACTCCCATAGGTGTACCTCAGTTCTCAGGCTGTGAAATAGGGATAACGGGATTTTCTTCCTTCTGCAGGGTGCAGGGAGGATAGATGAGATAAAAAGTATGAGGTGATCAGAAATGATGGTGACTGGGGGATAGGAGGACATATGTGTATCTAAGAGAAAAAAATCTGTTACTCTGAGTGTGATGCAAAGATCACTGGAATGAATAGAATGAGTCCATCATCTATTTTCATTGGCCTTTGGCCATTCCCCGATGCAGCAACAGATGGATATTCCTGACAAAACAGCTGGTTGGGTGCCATGATTAACTTGGCCAAGAAATGTCTAGTATAAGGGAAGAGTCTTAGGCCTTGGCTACACTTGCACATTATACCACAATAAAGCCACCTAGAGCGCTGAACCTCACTCTCCATCCACACTGGCAAGGCACGTAAAGCGTGCTGACTCCACGGCTGGAGCGCTCCTGGTACTCCACCTCCATGAGAGGAATAACATTTGATCCACTCCCGCTGGAGCACCGCAGCACCAGTGTGGACACCTAATGCGCTCTGATCGGCCTCCAGAAGTGTCCCACAATGCCTGTTCTAGCCACTCTGGTCATCAGTTCGAACCCTACTGCCTTGGCCTCAGGTGACCAACCATCGGGTCCACCCTTTAAATTCCCAGGGAATTGTGAAAATCCCCTTCCTGTTTGCTCAGCCAGCCGTGGAGTGCTCTCAGCGCATCTTTCCAGGTGACCATGTCTCCACGCGCCAGGCGATCCCCAGTATGGAGCAATGGCGAGGTGCTGGACCTCATCAGTGTTTGGGGGGAGGAAGCTGTGCAGTCCCAGCTGCGCTTCAGCTGGAGGAATTACGATACCTTCGGGCAGATATCAAGGGACATGATGGAAAGGGGCCATGACTGGGACAC